>NW_026858429.1:0-22881 GCF_026571515.1 Ruditapes philippinarum | reverse complement strand
TAGATTAAGCTTAAAAATCAAGTTCAATTTTCAAAATTCAGAACTTGCGAATTTGGTTAATCAAACAAAGCCCTAGACACTAGAAATTGAAAATCATGAAATATTCAATTTGTTATGTCACAACTTGATTCTCGTAATAAATCAACATTACTATATCATGGGAATTATTGTCAGACAAATGTGTCTAAGGGATTCCTTGTACTCGCTTCCAATCATAGTTTTATTTAAACCACCTTTTTGACAGAAGACATTTTGCCTCTGGAACAATAAAGGAATTTATACTTATATTAAGATTTTCTTATCAGTAATTGTGTTGTCATGTAGTTTCGAAGCACAACGTTATTGTTAAATGTTGAATTCTGCTTAAGCTGGTGCTAGGGGGCGTGAACGGTAACTTGCACTTTCCAGTATCGTCCATGAACGGGCTCAATCAAACCGAGCCTGCAACATTTTACAATTTTGCTGTGTTTGGCTTTCTTTAGGGATTCTGTTTTTTGTTCTCTATTAGATAAAACTGCCGCTACTTAATAACATTACTAATGACAACATTTTATATGGTTGGCGCAAGACATCGTATTTTCAAGCCAATTATTTTAGCCCTCCTTCAGCCATATTGCTTTTTGTACAATCTTAAAGGAGATGTAAGGCAAAACAGATTGCCAAACAAATAACTGTCTGCAAAAGCCATTTGATAGACTTATACTTGTAATCCTTTGAAACAGACGTGAAGTAGGCGCGCGTTGACATTTGTAACGCTATAGAAGTACAAGCTGATTTATGTTTTAATAGACATCCTTATGCCAAATGCAGAAATAAATTAGCAAGCAGCAACTACTCAACTATAAGGTTATATGTTTAAAAAAGACAAAATTAAAAGCACACATGTTTGTAAATTGTAATGCTATGTACTTAATCAAAATACACATGTTTTTTACTTTATGACTTAAACACTTTGTTTAAAAGTGAGAATACAGTTTTCTTGCATACGTAAGAATATAAAATATGATAAAATCCTGTGTGTATATATCTAAAAAAAAATTATATTATGCAAAGACAATTTAGTGTCTTTTGAATATTCACACTTCCTTACAAGATATCAAATTACTAAAAATTGTAAATACTTAATTAAAAGACATAGATGCGAAACGGGGTTCGGTTAATTGGTCAATGAGTTACCTTTTGGATACTATTAACAAAAGTAAAAGAAACATTATTAGAAAACATTGAAATTTTGAGAAATTAAAATAAAAACATAGTTAGGGCTTTTATGCCTGTAAGCACTAGATTGACCTAATTGAAGCAATGACTGCAATAAAGCGAAAAATACTGTATTATGATCTTTGACCGGGTTATAGAGTCCATTTGATAAGCATGGCTTAATAAAAAGAATGAAACAAAATGTCAATTAAAGACACTCATTCATCTAGACCCGTGAATACGTGGAATTGATTATATAACAAAATTAAATAATATATGTAACTAAAATCCATACAATAAAATCTCATATTTTATTTGATGAATTTAAAAAATTAATAAGGACAAAGAAAAGAAATATGGAAAAATAATCTAACAATAAAACACTGAAATTGGAAACATTTTAAAGCCTGTATAAAAGCCAATTTTAATTTCAACAAATGATTTATTACAAATGTGTTGTTTAGATAATAAACATTTATCAGTCTTACAACTTAATTATTTTAAAGAGATTTTCAAGGATCCAAGCCCTGTAGGAATACTAGGAAATGAAAAAATAGATCTGATGCTTTGGCAAAAGAATCTTAATTTGTCAACCATTTGAGTTACCGTGAACAAATAGTGATTTTATAAGTCAATTAATACCATCTCTATGGAATTCAAATTAGGACAAACCTATGTTTAACAAACGACATTATATAATACCCTGCCTTAATGTTACGCCATCTCGATTCAAGAAATACTACATCCCAAACAAAGATATTGCTAAATAAAACCACTGTCGAAGAAAATATATCACAAGGGCGTAGACCGAGTGATATACTGATACGCATCCGAACGACAAACAATGATCAAGAAATAAAATCACTGATTTGGATAATTATTATATTATTTCGATTCTAACACGATATCAACAAATCAATGATGCCGTACCTGACATCAAGCTTAATTGCGCCTGATTTTTTCTTCGTACTTATTTTCAGCGCGTTGCATTTTTTATGGTTACGCCACATATCTAACTGTTACGACACATGTCTAAATTTAGAACGTCAACTGTGATTTTATTGCATAATAACACACATGCTCGGTCCTTCTCTGTTTAAAAGGGGGAAATTCGGGTCGTGTTGGAACTCTTGTTAATCCTCATCATCAGATGTTTCTTCTTAGATGTCGAATATAACACTATAGATTTACACACTCTCATCCTAATAGGCAATACAGAATGCAATGAATAGTTCATTTTCAAACATTTCCTCATTGAATGTCATGATCTTCCACAGGCTCTTTATAGAATGTAGATTGACATTTTTTATCAATTTCCTTTTAAGGAGCATGTTAAAGTGAGAATAGATATTGTTTCTTGCATTAAAGTATAATACTGCTTGGTTTATCGTTCAAAAGTTTTGTAAGTAATCACTCATGCCTATATAACTGTGAATTTTACAACAATGCACTTAAAATTGATTGATATCTTTTTCCTAAATAACAGGCTCTAAAGTATCATTATTAAACAATTTTGACGGACAACATGTCATTTTGTTTTTAAATTACGTGTCATATTTTCCATGGCTTTACATATATACGACAGTTTATATTATATAAACTAACTAGATAGAATGAAAGATAGATAGATAGGAAGGTAGGTAGGTAAGTAGGTAGGCGGATAGACTGGCAAACAGACAGACAAAGACATAGATGCGTTGATGTGACAAATGATGTGTTTTGACAAAGGTCATGTAAGATGGTGTAATGCGACACGTGTGATGTGACAGCCGTAAAGATATGCAAATATGGTGAAAATAGCAATGAAATAAAAATAATTGAAACATGTGATTATGTTGAGACAAATGTTTTAAAATGACAGTCGAGGTGATTTGCAAGTGTAATGATGTGACAATTGTTGTTAGTGATGTGACAATGACATAAATGATAAAATAACTATTGTTAATGATACTGCAATGATGCTATAATTTGGGTGTTGTACGTGATTGCCACAAGTTATTAATTGACTCTAGGTCACTGATTTTAGTTAACATATGAAAGCATATCACAGAATAAATAAATATAATCGACTTTTTTACCTTGATATACCATTACAAATTTACATTACAATTTAGGCGCAAATGGACCTTATCATTAAGCAACAGATATTTAAGTGGGACATCGATTAAACATAATTTAACAAAAACAATCGACAACCCTTATCGTCTTTAAAGGTGAAGGACGACATCAGGTGTCATTCAATGCATAACACGCAAATAATGTATGGCCGGGCTCATAAGTAAAATAACAACATTTTTTAAGTTACCACAATAACTTGAAATGAATTTTTAGAATTAATCATGATGTTTGCAAGTAAAGACGTGTCATTTCAGATGCTATTAAACTTCTAGCAATTTGCTCTCAGCATAAATGATGTAAAAAGATCTTCTACAAAAAATGAAGCAATGAAGCAAAACAAATGAATTTTTCCTTAATATTTCGCTGTCGATCACATTTGCTTTAATCTATTTTGTGACATTCTTCAAATTTTATAAATATCACATTATATCTCGAAAAAAAATATTTTCACGACAGCGTGAAATTAAATCTCCCTTTAGATAGTTCTAGTGTTATCGCAAATTCTGATAATGGTATATCAGCTGCAACTGTTTTTATATCTATGTGTTTTGACAGAGTTAATATTAGATGGTGTTTTTAAGAAAAAGCACACATTATTATGTATACATGTACTTTATGTATTATTAATTATATTTAGTCTTGTTTTGGCAAGATATATCGTAATTTCCATATCAGCTGTCTGTCATTTTATATTTACATTACCATATCTAAAGCTTCTTTCTTACTTTGCTTATAACTTCGCTTTTGTTTGCTACCAATTTAGGAATATTAGATACACTAAGATATTTCCGACCATGTATGATTAAATCTGAAGTTGAAAATTGTCAAGCAATGTTTGATAATTTATTTAATTTTAATGGTGATACTTTCTTTAATCTCACGTTATGAATTTAGGTAAGTGTATTTCAAATTTATCAGACAATTAAAAAGCGCCAAGCGAGTCCTTTTTCTCAACTTCTTCTGACGTCATTGGTATCCATACTGTACTGACATTTATTAAATGCATAAATATAAAGATGTGTTGTCTGTAAAACTAGTATTATTGATAATACTATTGAGGGGAAAAGTCAAATTAATCGTGGTGATTAATAATTATTACCATTGCTTAAGCAAAACAAAAACATGCACGCAAAAATGAGAAAAACAACAACAACAACAAAACAACATCATTAATAAATTTACAAAAAAAATGAAAGATAGTTAACTTTAGTAAAATGTGTGCTTCATGCTAGAGTGAAAGCATTTCCAAGCTAATTCTAAATATATCTGACTTAACATTTAAAACAAAAACAGTAATAATTAGATTAACATTTGTGGGATTGTTGTGTTTAGTTCACATTATCCCTGTTATACTAAACTTCCATTAAACTTTTCCTTTTGTGTCCCAAAGTCCCGTCAAATAAGTCATTTGTTCGTTTTTGATAAAAAGCGTCTGTATAAATAAGGTCAGAAGTATCCATAAAACCTTAGGATTGTATTAACATTGTCTGACATGTTTACTGTCCATCTTGGCATACACGTTTACAAAAAACAGAAAAATAGAAAAGTGAAATGTACGTTATCCTATACTACAAGGTTCTTTTTTTATACAAGAGACGGACAATTAAATAATAAAGCCATTGCACTTAATGTTGAGTTAGAAAAACATATGCATGAAAACACGAAATGTTTACAAAATATGTTTCAAACTGTAAGTTTTTGTTCTTCCGGAATATGAATTAATACAAATGTCTTTTTTGTAAATGTTTATAATTAACCGATTTTTGTCCAGACGATGTACTCTTATCTTTTTTCCTTAAAAGGTCTATTCAATGTTCAACTATATTCATACATAAATAGACTCATTAAGTACTTTTGCAAACAAGTATTACTTCGAAAGCAATAAAATATCTGATAAAAATTAGATGTACCGTCTGTCTATTATACTATTACAATTATACTAAAACCTTTTAAAAACCCTGAGCAAAACAATTGTAATCGAGTTGTCACTTTTTTGCTATTGATTGATATATCATGTTACAAAGAATTAAATTTTAATAATTATAAGGCCGAAGCTAGGGGGCTTGAATGGTAGCTTACATGTATTCCCGTCCATGAACAGGCTCAATCAATCTTAGCCTGCAACTTTTTTTTAATTTGAGGTTTTTGATGTTCTTTAGGGACTGTTTCTATTTAATGACAAAGTTTGATATCAGTCAGCATTTAATGAAATGATAAAAGCATTGTTTTGTATGCAATAGATGTACAAACGACATCTTGCAACTTATTTCACAAGGCACTTCTGCGCATGTTTTGGGGACTGTATTGTTTTAAACATTGTGAAAATCATAGGGCAAACGTTAATCAATTGTAAATTTTAGTATTTACGTTATTGACCTAGAAAAATAGGCACAACAGCCCTCAGTCTAAACGATCAGCGATAGGTTTATTTGAGTATTTTATCTTCGTTTGAGAATCACTCACTGCTTTGTATGTAATTACACATTCAATTTTCCAAATGGGATACTCCCAGACAATTATAAACATTAAAATTGTTTTGTTAATCAATGAGAATACCATTAAAAATATTTGGATATTATATGAAGCGGTATATAAAACAACAGAGGATATTCTTTTGTTGTTTTGATTCTTAAAGCAAAGTAAACATGTTATGATTGCATTCTCCAAAGATAAACATTTAATATGATCCATACTCAGTATAAAATAATATAATACAGGTTTGCCTTTTCTTTATAGGAACTTGTGAGGTGTTACGTGCCAGTCTATTATCTCTTGTGTATTTTTGTATCAATGGGTTCATATAACATCATAAGATGTGAGACAATTAATCAGACAATATCATCGGCTGATCAAGATAACCTGCTAACGTCTGATTGGTCGCACAGTTGCATCATAGGAACAATTGTTCAGTGTGAAAAGGCGTTTTGGATTAAATTGTGTTTCGCCAGACATTTATTCAAACATATCATTTCTTTGCGTTCAAATACACAAAGACTGTCTTGAAAAATTGTATTGATACTCTGATGATGTAAGTGCTGGGATGTTATCATGTTGTATTTATTTACATATTATATTTGAGTTGGTTCTAGACATTTTTAGGGTGATAGATCGACTTACAAGCCGTACGTCTGTATGAAAATATTTGGGGTGCCTTTGTATTATTTAAGGCACAAGCGGACATTCGTGTAAAACCATTGAACTTATTTACGCTTGCTTGATAGTTTCCCAAATTGAAAGAATGCTAAGAATCTTGCACGATTTGAATCCGCATTGATGCAAGTTGTTAGAAGACAACGACCTTAAGCATTCGGCTATGGAAGTTTCTTGCAAACGCATTTATTGTTGAACCGGCTGTTTACAGCAGAACACTTTATCTAAACATGCTAAGAGCGATCACAAAAGACTTGACATACAGCTTTTTCTTTCTTATTTGAAGAAAAGTGGATAAAATTAAAAGAAATAAGCAGGCGACATTTGTCAAAGACATTTGACAGGGTTATATCTCTTGACAAATTGTCTATAGTTAAATATAGCGGTGATGGTGTAACCTAATCGAGACAATCTGACATTCTCTACACGCAAGAATGTCTAAATGTCAGAGCACTATTGTAAGAGGTGAAGGTCAAGCAGAACATGAATATTATCTGTATAATAATGCTGAAGAAAAGAAATATTTAGATAGAAAATTAATATATATCCGTCAAAAACATGTTATGATGTTATATGACGAAAATATTTGTATAATGTCATATCACAAAACTTGATACCACAATATTATCGTTTTTATCTCTGTTTTTGAAAAATGGAAAACGTTACACAATGAGAGATGTGTAAGCAGTTATGGACTTTTTTTATTGCTATTGTAGGATAAAACTTCTTTCGCTCAAACTCGGAGCGCCCGAATATCTCCATTCGGTCGAACTCTCTCTATATATAATATACTATTTACTTTTATCTTTGAATTTATTAAATTGAGCTGGACTTTTACGCTATATATTTACTCCATATATTGGAATATATTGGAACTTAAGTCATCAACTTCCAGCATTAAATTACCTTTGGTTTTCAGGTTTAGTTTCTAAGCGTAGATAAGACCGACGAAAGGTATCCGATCTTATCTGAAGTTTGACGGAAAGGGCAGAAAAGATGCGATTATGGAGGTTTTCTATCAATACAAGTTCGAGCAAACGAAGTTTAATTTATGCATCAATGTTGTTTATTCAACACTCAAATATTACATAGATTCATAATAAATATCAAAACGTATGCCGATCAAGGTTTATTCAAACTTTTGTTAAATCAAGTTCAATTTTGAAAATAAGTTAATAAAACAAAGCCCTTAGCGGTAGGAATTGAAAACCATGAAAGTTTCAATTTGTAATATAACAACGTGTCTCTCGAAATAAATCAACATTACTATGTCATGGGAATTATTGTCAGACAGATGTGTCACTAGGATCCAATACATTTTCAATGCCAACTTTATGGCAAAAAGAAATAAATAAACAAAAAAATAAACAAACAAAAACATAAAAAAAAACTTATTAAAAGACTTTTTGATTTAAAAGTATGTTTTCAGTGAGTAAATCTGCTGCCATCTATTTTTGAAGCAAACATTGACAAAATTACCCTTTCGACTATGTATATTGTCCATCAACTTTCGGAAATATCAATTTACATGTATATCTAGGTACTAAAAGCAATAAGATGTCGTAGAAAAATTCAATCTACAACTTAATAATTGTACTTTCATCTTCAGAAAACCTATGTAAGTATATATACTTTGTTGCTATCAGTGAACTCTCGAAAATCCATTCAAAACTTAAACGTTTAAAAAACATAAAATGAATTCGTATGAAAATGGCTGACAGCCATTATCAAGTTTACAAAATATTTCTAGTGCTAAACATTTTATACTTCATTACAAGTCTCTTTTACGCTTAATTTTTTTCAGAATCAAGCAAACCAAAATTTATGACTAAATTTCGCATTAGGTTCCCCTCGGAAATTTCATTTTCACAAAGATCTTAAAAGTCTACAAAGGAAACCCTTTGAAATATTTTGAAAGAACGTAGTCATATTTCTTTTTTTCTGCCGATGAAAATTAAGTAATGACATTTTGTTATTATTATGAATTGTATCGTATACAAAGAAAGAATATATTGCATTACTATATAAACTGTTAAGAGAAGTTGTTCTGCTAATTGAATAAAATCAGAACATTTACAATTTAAAGTCCCCGACCCCTTTGAAAATATATCAATAGTAGTAAAATAATTATTTCTTAATTTTTAAAAATTAGGCCTTACGGAATAAATATTGCTCAACTACATGCCAATTTAACGTCAATGCACAGAGGTATGTAGTATCCAAGTATTGAGAAACTTCGATGTATGGAATGAAAATGTTAGGGCTAAAGTCAATGTTTTCTTCAGACAGGCAGACAGACAGACAAAAAAGATAAGCAGACATGATAAGCACAAGCTGCCCTTATGAGTATTTACACTCATAAAGGATACTCATTTGGGGGAATGCATTTATCGTGCTATAATTCATAATATTAAGAATACATGGTATTTTTGGTATATTCTATCCAGAATTATCAAAAAATACGAATACTAGAGCTGGCCATAAAAGAAACAGACTGGTAAATTTCCTGATCTATTTTAAATTAAATATCTTTTGGCCGGTATTTTTAACATTAAATGACTGACCACTGTTACAAATATAGCTAGGGGATACCTAATGTTTTCGTAAGAAGAATTTAGGAGTTACCTGTCAATTAAAGAAAAAAAGCACATGTTAAATCGAACTGTTTGTCGAATATTCATATGAGTTGATAAGATACTACAAGCCACAAATATTTGTATGTGCAAATGATAAACATGAAAATTAAAATATATGACACTAACATATTGTTTACAGAACAAGTCCTGGTAAACAATGAGCTGTTGAAAATGCACAAAAAGGTAAATGATATAAAACATATCACACTCAATGTTACCACACTTCAAGCACGTTTAAAACATGGAAAAGAAAATAAAAAGGTTAATACGTCAACATATACTCTTCTAATTCTCTTTTATATAAATGACATTCAGTTACGAATAACAAAGCAAGCAATGTTTTACGAAGTCCTTGAATGCAATGTTAAGTCAGATTCACTGTCTTGCAACATCTTCATGCTAACAGTAGAGCAAAGACAAGTTATTTTTTTAAGATTAAGCTGAGGTTTAGCTTCAAATAACACCATGCCAAACATCATTTCTTTAAAGATATTAAAAGAACTAAGAAATATAACTTTTTTCCATATGTAAAGTTAATATACATTTATTTCCTTTTTGAAAGGATAGGAAAAATGTTTATAATAATATGTTTTTATTAATATGATAATTCAATCTTTTAATGGTTCCTCAAAGAAACTATCCAATTTTCATTTCAAACAGATCGCATTTTTATATGTAAGTTAGCCAATTTTAATGTATTTCAAATATTTGGGGCTTTTTTATAGTCTAATTTGGACTCAAATTCAAAAAATCCCATGCAAATAAGCTCTAGTTTTACATAGGTATAACTTAAATCGAGACAACCAAACCGTGAACATTTTGAATTGTGTATGATCTGTATCTACTTTTGTTGTATGTATATAACATGTATGTTATTGATGCGTACAAAATATACCAACCCACTGTTTTGATAATACTTTGATCGTATAAGAACGTAAGTTGATATAACAATACACTATAACGTATATATTGCATTCTGTATCAGTTAAAGCTCTGAGCAGCATTTTAAACAGACGCAATAAATCTTAATTCACATCCTAAAATCACAAGAAAGAAGATAACTTTTATACAAAAGTCATTAAATGAATTAATTTATGTAGTTTCACAAAACAGAAATAAAGAAGGTAAATGTTGACGGATGTAATACTCTTGATAGTTTAAGGCAAAACTTGTTTTGAGACCGTCTTACACTAAAAATTGTTTAACAATGAACAACAGCACAATTTTAACTACTTTCCCAATTTGTTTAATCCACAGAGCTTTTAAATAATTTAACATTCAATTTGGTGGTATTTAAACTAAAATCTATCGATTCGGAATTAGATTGCCGTAGGAAAGATTTTAAATGTATAGAAACTTTATTTGATTGTTGTAAATAAGTAATTCTAACATTTGGAATAAAGAAAATGTGATTATTTGCATCTCATAAGTATAAACAGGAAGAATTATTGTTAACTTTTAGCATGTATACGGCAACAACTGAATATATCCATGCGCCCAGTACAGATCAAGATTAACCGGAACATGTCATAGGGCCCACCACCTCTGCTTTTTTTGTAGAACTTAAATATCAATTTTCCTACTGTTCAAATTTATCGTAATCTATAATACATACAACAGATACTGAAAATGGCAATACGGATGCAACAAGAGAAGATGAATAGTCAAGTCATGTAAATTTATAGCTTCAATTGCAATATCTGATTTATTTTCTTTTTCACGTGGCATTTGAATTTCCCGGTTGGGCGATTTTGTTCTTTCTTGTATAAACTCTGCTGCTAAAATTGGTAAAGAACACAAATTACCGGAGTCAAACGTGACTTACTCATTATCATTATTCCATTGCGAATTAGCCAGTGCAACAGCTTAGGGTCTCCGCTTTTCGACTGAATAAATTTCTTTAATATTATGGTATGTTATGAAATTCACCATAATCATATGAAAGAAAGGACAACACAAAAATCTCTGATATTGTTAAACTCAATAAAACAGAAGAAAATGTTTATCATAATTTTTGTAACCTTGTACTGTAAATTACTAAGTACAGTTAACGTAGTATGAAAATCCCATTTTTAGATAAAGCATGTGGTTTACAATATCCAACCGGAAATTGAAACCTCCCCAACATGTTAATGTTAAAGTCATCTAGTTAAGTTTGATTAAGAACAATCTCTAACATGAATTTCTTTAACAGCCCAGTTAAGTCAAATTTATTGCATTGAAACCTCAAAGTATTTCCTTAACAGGGAATCTAAATTAATTAAAGGCATAGCTTGGAGATAGTCTAAAAATAAATTATGAACTGTGAGGACATTAAATAATGAATGCGTTCATTGTCTTCACGAGAAAGTATAATTGGTACGAAAATTGATTGTAGCTTCATCCTGTAATAATTTCATTAGTAAAAGGGTAGATTTTCAAGTTTTATTAACATTTCTAATCTTAAAATGAAACACAGATATTCAAGTGCACTCAACATAATTATTTGAATAGAAATCAAGATTCTAATTTGATATTGAACTTAAATGGAAATTGCGTCTTAAATAAGATTATTTTGCATTCTTACGTTGTACTGTTGCTTTTTTCTTAACATATTTGAATACAATAGTGCCATGGAAAATTTCATAAGTTGTCTAATGTTTTTGAAATTATCAATGTAATAATAAGTAACAAGTGAATGTATTAAATATTATAAATTGCAAAGTACAATGTATTTATATGTTTCACAGAATTTCAGATCTCTTTATAAGCTATTATACGAATCAAAGCCGTACATGTGACTGTTTTATACGATGTACTTGACCTTAATTAGTGTACCCTTGTCCATCATTGTTGAATCAGACAATGATTTATTCCTGATTTAAAGTACCTTATATTTATGAGGTCAAAGTGTCCGTAAAATAAGTATCATGTTTTGCCTTGTCAGTAATAGAGTAAAGAAAGTCTTTTCCGATTGGGGTTTGTCATTTGTTTCGGATTTTTTTCGTCATGGCCGTTTCTGAATTATAATGATAAGTTAGTAACAGGGTATGTTGAAGTAAAACTTTTTTGAGTTCTGCGCTCATAACATCTCACCGCTGCGGGTTAAAATCCCGTTAGACTTTCTTCGAGTTTTTGATGTGTGAAAGCTATCCAGCTAGCCTACAGAACGTCAGTGGTTCTACTCAGGTGCCCGTGTTTGCCTGTAATAATGCACAAAGGTCTACCCTCACCAATAAAGCTGGAAAGTCGCTGTATATGTGCGACGTAAACGATAAAAAAAACATTGCATAAATATAACTTGCTGTATAAAGTCATTAGTATAATTATAGTCATATGCTTCCTAACTTGCATAATATTACAATTGTTACTATTTTTGGAGTTGTAATGAAAGAGGTGAATTTCGTGTCCTGCATTCGGCGGCAAAAACCGAAACAAATGTAAGAATAGATATTTTAAAATCATTATACTTTCATTACTTCATTACAGTACTTTAATAACGTTATCAAATTACACTCTTTATAAGCTAGAACAGAAGTGATTATTTTGTTACTAAACATAATCAAAAATCAATAGAAAGCAAAACGGATAACTGTCTGATAGACTTTTCTTTGTTATTCTACAAAGCAGACGTATTGACATTCATTATAGTGTTGATAGTTAAAATAGGATTATTTTCTTGGTTGGGTTTTATATATATAGCATCAATACAGTAGAGGTCATATGGCGACTTTCCAGCTATACTGGTGGAGTAAGACCTCAAGTGCTCTTTCTTGCTTTGTTTCAGACTTGAACTGGCACCTGAGTAGTAGAACCATCGACGTTCGTTCTATCTAGGATGATAGCTTCCTCACATAAAATAATCTAAAGTCTCTGACCGGATTTGAACCCACAGTGATGAGGTGTGAGAAGTTTGAAGCCAACGACCTTTAACCAGACACGGATCTCCCCAAATATATAGTTGTAATGTATTAAGATCAAACCACTGCAAAGATTTGCGTAACAAATGACAAATTTAACGTCTTCATATACCTTTCTTGTATAATATTTAATCAAACTTCCAGCCTTTGAAAATACTGGTCTACAAATCAAACATCGTATAATATATTTGTTTTGAAAATGTTCTTCATTAAAATTTTATTTGAATTTAAAAGCAAAACAAAGTACAATTGGTCATCTGAATAAACATAAGGGTTATCTGAATTTTGTTATTCTTGCCAGAAAGATCGGCGATGTATTAAGCCAATGTCTGCAGGGAAGCTGAAATCATGACAAATTACGTAATATCTTAAAAGAAATATAGTGTATGCATTCTTACTGTGTCAACAACACGTAAATAAGACATAAGCCACTTCTCTTGCAGAAAATATAGGCAAATTAGCAATTAGGCTTGTCCTAAGCTTTACAAGTAGGGTTTTATTAAGTATAATTGATAAAGTAATAGCTTTTACGTAGATGATGAAACAGATGCTAAGAACATATTTATATAATTTGTATCGTCGGCTTAAAATGTGGATATAAGTAACTAGATATAATTTGTCTTGTTTTAATGTTTATTGAAATTAATACTGCTGATTCCAATAAATTATAATTCTGGTTATAAACTAGACAAAGTGATACGAACTTGTTGAATATATCTCAACATGTCAAACTACTACGTAAATACATAACGTATACGTTTTAAAGAAATAACTTAAATATAATCATTAGTAATCATAAGTAATAAAGATGATTCAAACTCTGTAAGATTTGTTTTTCTTCGGTGCATAGATAGCAGTTATTGTAATTGAATTTATTCCAATTGTGAAACCTCTGAACATTTTTAATTAAATGTCAAATGAGGAACAAGCTACATAAAAAGAAGTTATTACTGTTAATACAATTCAATCCCTGGATGATCTAAAATGACATCAGTTATCCATAGCACAGTCTAACATAATGCAGTTTATTGATGTTTGCTATTTATAGAACGACAACGACATCTTAGTATCACGTATTCAAAAATATAACAATAGACACATTTACCCTTTTTTTAAAAATGTCTTACATTTTCAATTTATTTGTATACACGTACGTTTTTAAATATTTAGGTTATTCAAGCGATTAATTGAATATTTGAGTACTTGGATGTGTTTGTGTCTGTTAATAAACAATAATGAAAAGTGCAACAATTCGTACGGGTGCCCTTCCCCCAACCCAATCATTTCACCGATTTAATCAGCATTCTCACTTTACTGAATTTCCAAATATAACATCATTTTTTCCGAAATGCAGACGGAATATCATAATTATCTATTTTATTAAGATAAATATATAAAGAATATTAACATGACTGATAAGCTGTTTATCTTGAAATATAATTGATCAGTCTGAAAACATAAGGAGATATCAATGCCCATTGTTAAGATATCAATTTCTAATCAATGTTAAAACAGACATGCTGAGTGGAAAGCTATGTTTGCATTGTAAAGACAGAATGACTCAAAACATGTGATAATTATGCTTATTGTTGTGTTTAGGTTTGTGAATGCTAAATTTTGTTCTATAATAAGGAGAATGCACACTTCGAAATGAACTTATAACATACAATATTATGATGAATTTTCCTGTGAAAGGTTTTGTAAAATTTTACAAGGTGATTACAAATTAATTGCTTGATTCATATAACTGTAAAATCTATGTTGTGAGTATATATCATAGATAACAAATATCAGAAAATAATGTACATGATATGCATGATAAAATTGCATTTCCTATTCAATAAACGATTCTAAAATGAAGAAAATCAACTGGATACGTTATAGATATAATAGAGTTAATCTGCATGTACTATCTATTGTTTAGGAGGTAATGAAAATAAGAATATAAATATTATAAATATTTATAATATAGAAGGAGTGGATACTCTGTCTAAAAACTCTTAAAAGAACATATCATTAGCTTAATTTTGTTTCTTTATTACGTTCATCTTCACAGTAACTGTATCTAAAACAAATACTTCTCAATCTGAGAAAATAACTTATATCAATCTTTTATAAAATATTTGTAATTATGTTGTAAAGTACTCTTACTTATTTTGAAATACTGCTTTTCACCTATTTGCTCTTTATCATTTCTTTATACTTTTTTTTAAATTACTGGATATCAATAAATACAAAACAAAACACAAAACAGAGATTAACTAGAGGTCAATCAAATTAGGATAAAATAATTCTCAATTGTAGCTAATTTTTTCCTTTAACTGTCAAATAACAATTATACTAATAATAAATAAACCAAACCATTGAGAAATACTCCCTAAAGAAATACCAATATTGCAAAATTGAAAATGTTGCAGGTTCAATTTGAATGAGCCTGTTCACGGACGATAGTGGTAATTGCAAGCTACTGCCACGCCCACCTAGCACCGGGTTAAGCAGAATTTATCATTAAATATGAACTGGTAAAATTTTGAATTTTAAAAAATCCGAAACTCATTCGTTTTTATAGCAATATTTGTGTTTATGTTTTCCTTGTGTTTTTGTTGTTGTTGTTTTTATTCATTTACGCAAGAACTACTACAATGTCATTCGTTGGATTTATATGCGAAAATTTTTAATTATATACTGTAGCATCACACCGTACAATCAAATGGGCAGACAGCAGTTCAAACGTCGACAGCTGTACCAGTATATACATGTCGGCGCACGAAACACAATTGACGGACGGTAAGTATTCATCTATTTTAACATATCCCAACTGTGTCCGAGTAAATCAATGTTATGAATCATAGTCAACATCCAAAAGAGCATACTAACAAATTTCTGGCCCTGTGCAGGCTTTACATCACGTGAATTTTGACTGAAAATAACCACACTATCCGATCAGATGCGGTATTTTTATTTTTAAGTCACAAAATTTTTTATTTTCTCATAATTATAAATCCTTTTATCATACGATTCGTAAACGTCAACATTTCGTCATTAAATATTCAAAATTATACCTTCGAAAATGCCTTTCTGTTAAAGTTATAGGGTAATTAAGTTTGAGTGTCATCAAAATTTTAGTAACGTCATAAGCCGTTCGCCTCTTTTTAATGATAACATCGACAGCCATTCATCGGCAAGAATGAATAACGCTGAAAGCCGTTCAAGGAAACAATTTCCAGCGCTTTTGTGCTACAGTAACTAGGAAAGAGTTAAACTTTTTTGTTCATTTAAAATATTACTTTATTCATGATACTTTCTAATAGAGGTCATGCTTACGAAATCCATCTACTGTGTGAGCATGATGATGATAAGTACCGTATGGACAATTTCCCCAAAGGATTTTAAATTATCTTAAAATTAATACAACATTACAACATTTAGCTTTTAGCAAAGATAGCGAAATTGATTTTTTAAGTCTCCAATATCGTTTAAACAACAAAAACATCTCAATACCATTCTATTGACAAATGCATCAATTCCAGTTTTCATTATCAGAACCAAACATACTGTTATAGCATATTTACAGAAAATGGAATTAAACTTTATGTTGTTAAACCGATTTATCAGTGATTGAAAGCGTGTCATAACGCATGCGATTTTATCATCACTTCTCAGAAAAGGTTAAAACTTATCTTAAATGCTTTTTTCTCATATGTTAGACTTAGAGAACAAATAATTGTCATTTATCAATAGCTGTAAATCTTCCTTGAAGTGCATTTTCGCAAATGTGGCTTTTTATGTCTATCCAACTGGCTATTTGATAATAACAAATCATTTATTATGTTGTAAAATTTCTAGAGAGTGTGTTATGATTTTTGTTTTTGAATCTGCGGTCTTTGACTTTTTAGTAGAACTTTTATTTATTATAAGTTCAGCTTCGTTTCGTCATGGTTATATTGGTAAGATATATTTAACAATGTAAATTTCAAAAAGCAAATTTTCATTATATTTTTGCAGATTTATTTCAAAATGACAGAAAATATGTGTGTATCGTATCCTTTGAAATAAGTACCATTTCAACATTACAGTACGCTAAAACATCACTGCATTCACTAGATACATTTGACATAGTAAACTTTTTCTATGAAGCAGTGAAAAAGCAGACGACTTACTAGAAACCGCTAGTTGTGATAAACGAGTGTGTAAAGTTTTCCCCGACCTTTGCTTTGAAAAAACTGTCCTCGCATGTTCTCAAAAACCATTTAGAGGTTTTCAGAATTTCCGTCGGTAGCTTATATATTATCGGGTACTCTGCGCCTTATCTGATCAAAATCGGGTCAGCAAAGTTATTAATAAAATACATACCTGAATCGGGTGAAAAATCTGCGTGTACCGTACCCGAAAAGTCACGTGGTATGGCAATATTGTTTAATATAAACTCACGATGATTATTGATAATGTAAAAATCATGTTTTAGACTTATTTGGAATATGATATAAAGCATGACTTCGTGTTGAATGTTCCTCACTCTGTTCATTATCTTATTCCTAATGGAATGCCTTAATTATATTTATGATCATGACTTTCACTCAACGCTGTACAATGAAATGGACTATTGTACCAGTAATTGTTAAAAAATAAATTAAAATTGAAAGGGTTATTAATAAAAATAAAATAAGTGAAAAAATATAAACAATTGAGCAAAGATCATCATGCTTCAATTTATATCATTCGAAATGTTTTATCAATAATTTAAAGGTAATTCTGATTTTTTATTACAAATTTCATCATTGTCACGTTTAAAGATCCTATTTGCTGTAATTAAGGTTGTTACCACACTTAAGTAAAATTTTATTTATGCATATAATTATGCTTCTAAAACAATTTTCAAAAGTCGAAGAATATGTAAAATATGTACTGCAAATATTTGTCCACATTATATGTAATAAATAAAATATATGCATTCATTTCTAATTGAAAAACTTGACTTAGACTTAATAGAAAATATATTTCTAATAACCTCCCTTTATTAACATGAAATTGGAACTTACAAAATTGATAAATGTTTATCTGAGCATTGTAATTATGATATAAAATCATAAAAAATTGAGTTACAGGATCTTTAATTTTGAATATTGCGTAAGGCGGTGGCTTATGGGCGCGGACCGTACCCTGCATTTACCACTTCCCTCAATGTACATGCTTAATCAAACTTGCAACATTTTCAATATTGCTTTTTTAAGTGTTCTTTAGAGACCATTCTTTCTTCTTTTTTTAAATGGCTTCATTGTTTTAGCATTGTCATTTCAAAAAAGGCCCTTATCACGTTTACCTTGAAATGCCGTGCAGAAATCTACTACAATTCGAAAGCCAGATGAATCATAAGCCGTAATCAATTTTTGCATGGAACTAAGCTAGAAATGCACTTATATGATTCAACTCAAAAATAACGTTTTAATGTTTTATGTCAAAGGTTTTGATCAGTAACTCATTATTGTTTTGTTGCATGCATTTTACAATAAATTGAACAAGTGAATTCAATTAATGATTAAAATTTGCAGATATTTCGTAATGGATATTTGCTATATAATTAAACGTCCATTTATTGATCAGGTCAATAATTATTATCAGATGAGTAATAACGCCGTTAGAAAATCGCTCCTTAAAGCCACTTGCCTCCAGATGGTTAAATAAAACAAATGAAATAAAGTTTTATGTAAAAGGTAAATACTAGTCTAGGTAGGTTTAACGTGTAAATCCATTTAAACTGTCTTCCTTATTCAAGACAAAATGTTGACAAAATAGTCAATAAAATGTGTTTCTTCTTTGCATAATCTACAACGTTACTAACGTGTAAGGGATTTGAATTAACATTTGGTTTTCCTGGGGTTATTACTATATAATGAAGTTGTCTTTTTAAGATTTAAGTTTGACTTATTTCTAATAGCAAAACTTGACAAAATTCACTTTTCAAGTAATTGCACATTGCAAAAAAAAACACAAAAAAACATAAATACAAATGAAATGTGAGCCAAGTATGAAGAGGAAATATTTTGTGCGTTTTTAAGACAATATATACTAACAAAGTTCTTTCATCTCCTACGTGTATCGTAAAGCAAGCTACTTTTAGCCAATATATCGTGAATCAATACACATCCACCAGGCAGATTGAATTTTGTATGAATAGCCTGACTCAGTTGTGACAATATTCAACAATGGTTTATTAAAAACACTGTGCAAAAACGGTATTTTTCTATTGCTACAATGATGCAAATGAAAGATACCGATTGAGTGGACATAAGTTGCTAAAACGATTTTAGTGTGTGCCATTGTTTTTGTTAAGACTGGTGAAAAAACATCAGTTGGTTTAATATTATCTCATAATAAAACATAATTTAGCTTTTAGTTTTGTTTTGCAAAGGTAGCTATTGATTCGTCACTTACAGAATTGAGCTACAGACGGATTTTTAAAAAAGTTCTTATGACAATAATAGGATATAAACATGAAAAAATCAATTTCGTTACCAATACTTAAAGCTGCATTCTATAAATTTAATAAAAAAAAGAAACAGCTTTATTTCGACTCCTGTTCTTATTTTAGTGTCCAAACAATCAAAATGAGCTTTATAAGCATAAATGTCTGCATCCTCATTGTGGCGATATCTTAAGTACATATTCTGTTTACATGAGAAACTTCGCCTTTGGGTCATCCGGACATCAACACACATTGCTTTAAGTAGCAGTCTAAATTTAACGATATATTTCTGCATTATATAACGGATGTTTTCATGCAAATGTTATCTTCTTTTATTATTCATATTTCCACTTTTGTGAACGCCAGGAAGCTATAACGATAAAAGCTTGTTTGCACACCTGAATAAGAAGGGAGACTTCTACATTTGCCTTGCACCACTGTTGATTTTCTTAAAGTTTAACATTTTGACGTAGGGCGTACACGAACTAATTATAGTCTTCGTTTGTATGTTAAAATTGGTATACAAATTTCAATGTTACCGTAGGGTATTCTTTTTAAAATTATAATTTCTGAACAATATTGGACAATATTTACAACAATTCTGTTAAAAAGGTTAATGAAACTGTAGAATGCTTAGTTTTTTTAGGCCGAAGACAAAGTATTATTACATATGTGTAAAATGGAGCTTTAATTATAGTTAATTTCCTCAGAAAAAATGACCGGGATGAATTGAATAAAATTATAATTTTTACTTGTTTATTTATACTTCTAGATACATTTCCTATCATTGCTCTGAAGAAATATATCCCTTGTTCAAGATTTTTACATTGAAATTGAATTATAGTGTAAAGTTATTACTTTAATATATGATATAATTACATCTTGACTAAAATCTAGTTAACAATAAAATCCATTGTCTTCTAAAGGGTTCCTTTGCAGAGATTATACTATCTTTCTAAAGATGTATGCACCTGAAACATAATTAACAAAATTGGCCATTGTTTTCTATTCTTAGGTGGAAGGTTTCAAATAATTCGTGATGAATCAATTTGAATAATGTTGTAACTGTATCTACAGTTAGTCCAATGTCCTTTCAAAGTAACGCCCCAGTACTCAAATAAATAACGCTATAACTATATAGGAAAAGGTCAACAGTTCATTTATCTAACTGATTGATTCTATACAGCTAAATTGAGAAATAATGACACGTGATCCAGATTCGTTAAACAGTATTCTTTTGTGGATATTGTTTGCCTGTCTCGAAATCACAATGGTCAGTATTTTCATTTAGGGTCCAATAAGTTTTCTGATGCTTATTAGATGATTTATAGGAGCATTTTGTCAGGTCTGTCAGGCGAAAGAAAATACAAATTAAGCTCAAATTTGTTACGACGTAATTATATGGTCACTTTATATACATTTATCTGTTCAAAGATAAAAAACATATTTTATATTAATCTATTTTCTAATTTAAACAACCACAAAGAAAATAATCAAACATGATATCTGTATATTCCTTTTGAATATTTCGTCAAGGTTGGATTCCGATTGTTGTTGTATCTGTGTTTTTAAGAAAGGGAGCTCCCCTTTTCAATAGCATTAACACTCACAACAGGCGACTGGAACTGGCTTTTTATGTTGTTGTTTTTTGCATCTTAACCTGTTACAGTGACATTTTGCTCATATTTCATAGTAAAGTATAGCTTAATTGACTTTATATTTCAAAAGATTGACTGTTTAAATGGTGTTTGACCAACAGTTTGTATCGGAAATTGTTTTGGATAAAATTAAAATCTGCCTAAAATATAAAAAGACTGCCCCACTTTTTTATTAACTGAACGAAACAGGTAAATTCTAAAAAGATATTTACAGAAATATCGTTTGGATCCGGGGGTTATTTATTTTCTTTATGACGTAAATTATCAAATTAAAAGGAATTATAACCAAATGATGGGCATAATGTCACTTTAAATATAGAGATGCAGTTTCAAATTAATTGTCAATGCTTGCTTTTATTCTTAGTCTTTATCTTAAATTTAGAAATTAAAATGACAATGACAAAAGTTCAAGTTCAATTAGGAATTTTAAAATTCTTGACTTTTATGCCTTTTGAGACGAAGAACTTTTGATTCCGTATTAGTGGAACATTTACAGACATAAAAATGACAAATTGTACATGCAAATACCAAAATATTAGAGGAGAATATGATGCCGTACGTCGTAGCCTATTTCGTTAATGTGATATGAAGACGCTGTCTCATAAAGAGAACTCTTAATTTGCCAGCTTATTAATGTAGACTCCGATATTGCTAGGTAGGATTAAATGGCCTCTGATATCATAATTGTTTAGCCTCCACTGATATATAACCTAATTCAGGAACTGAATAGCTGTCGATGAATTATACTAGAATTTGTCTTCTACAAGATATGTCGATAACTGCTGAAGATTTTGTTGTGTTGTGTATATATATTCTATACATTAGTGTGTTCAATGCTGGCTTAAGTTGTCATTTATGAAACATGTATAACTTAAAGTTTAAAAGATTCAAAGAAATGTAGTGTATTTTATGCCTTGTTATGTCATTGTTTTTATCAGTATTTGTAAGTTTATCTTGAATTAAGGAATCTCGCACAGGTAAGATTAAAGTCAAAAGTTTAAGTTACTCGAAGGAATATGAAAAAATGTCAAAATCGGAAAAAAATAATTTCTATACAAGTTAGAATCTAAAGTATTAGTTTTTTAGGCCAATCATTTGTGTATGTATGTTAAAGGTATTGATTTGTCTAGCGGAAGTTCGTTCATACCAGCGACCAACACACTAAAAGGCAAAGCACTACGGGCTATGAGCTCATTATTTAATGTAACACGAGATAAGCAAGTTCCCATTGATATTATGTTTAACCTGTTTGATGCATATGTTCTACCAATTCTAAATTATAGTTGCGAGGTATGGGGTAGCCTACCATCGGAAAATTTGGAAATTGTACATATGAAGTTCTGTAAATGGTTGCTTAATGTGAAAATGTCAACAAATACTCTTTCACTGTTTGCAGAAGTTGGCCGATTTCCATTATATATTTCACGTCATGTAAGAATTGTTAAATATTTTTTAAAAATATACCAAAATAAAACAAGCAATTGTATATTAAATTATATTGTTAATTGTCAGAGATAGGAGATAGAGTCAAAGTCTAATACTGTAAATTGGTTGTCTAAAGTCAAAACACTATTGCAAAGTGCTGGATTTAATGATGTGTGGATGTATCCAGAATCAGTTAAGCTAAATATATTAATACCAGTCCTATATGGTCGTTTAAAAGATATTTATATCTAGTGTACATATTTGTTCTTCTTTGTATTTGTATAAACATATCAAAACCGATTTTAGCAGGTCTAAATACCTGGATATTGTTGACT
>NW_026858428.1:0-16868 GCF_026571515.1 Ruditapes philippinarum | reverse complement strand
TAGACCTATAAAACATTTTTCCAAGGTTCGAGTCCTGGTCAGACTGCAAATTTTCAACACCCTGTGACATTAAAATAATAAATATAGTTATAAAGTGTATTTATATTACTTAAAAATTTTATGGTAAAAGAGAATCATGATTTTATCTCCAAAACTAGGTAAAACTGAGTCTGTAAGGGAACTAAACTTTACCTATTCGAAAAGACTTTGGCTTCATTATCATCATGTCTCCTTGTTTTTTATTATATCGAAGGATGCGGCTAAGTAATAACTGAGCTTGTTCCAGCTTTCTCGGGTGAGATGATTCTACAAGAGTTATTCCCCTTGACAAGCTGCCGCGCTCCTGTTTAATGATTCCTTTAAATAATTTATCCACATCATCCTCTTCTTCTTTACTTAAACTATCACCAGTAAACACACTGTAAAATCTTTGAGGTTTATAAAAGTAACATGTTACAGTTGGCCTTGTGTAATTCCTTGTTAAAGAGTTTATTGTATTAAAGGTCAGAAGCGGTGCCTTGGATACTGTATGCATATATTTACTGTTGCTATACCTGTTTGTTAATAGATCACATGACTTGTTACAATAATGGACAGATAACAATACCTGTCTCAGATGATGTTCATGTTTACATGCTAAAGGAAACAGTGATCGAGCTAGGCACGTCATGCTTAACTGATGAGGTAGAACAAACCACCTGAAACCAAAAACAAAAAGTAAATTATAGGCCTATTCGATAATGTATAATTAATAGATATATACATATTTATGTGACAAAATTACAGGTATTTTTTCTTGTGATACATGTATGAATATAGCAAAATGTCATGTTACCTTACTCTGTTGTTAATGAGTATCAATGTAACCATATACATTTAGTTGAGCTGATTGTCTTTAAAAAAATAAGCATTTCAAACTCGCTTGTAAACTGAAGTTCTTAGATCTTTTAGAAGTGAATCATTTCAAGCAGGTTATATATTTGTCCATATTTGATGAGTGCAATATGGTCCTGACTTTTATCAGCTAGAAGACAGAAAGCTGTCCCTATAGATAGCCATGCATGTTAAATTGAATTGAATTTGAAAATTAAATAAAAATGTGTGGGTAAATTCACTTCTCAGTTGTTGGAATTTGATTTTTCCCTTTTTTGATTTACCTATATTTTCCCCTTCCAAAGGCCAGTTGTTTTGAAAAAATTGTGACCATGACAATGGAGTGGCGGATCTGGTTTTGGGTGTGGCACATCACCTCTAAATGGTGAATAACTGTACCAAATTATTTTGTAATCCTTCAAAGAATGAGCAGGATACACTGCCAACAAAGAAATTTTACTATTTTTATTTGACCTTTAACCTCTTGTGACATTGACCTTCATTTCGCACAAGACAACTCAACTGCACATGGAAAACATTTATGCTAACAGAATGTTTCATAATATGAGAAAGAAATGTGTGATTAGGTCCTTTATCAAACTAACAATGTGAATTTCAAACAATTATATAAATAATTAATAATTAATGATCCCTGTAAGAAAAGCAATGAAAAACAATGCTGCACATCAAAGACGCTGCCAAATGATGTGAATGACTCACAGGTAATGTACAAAATCAGAATTGAAAATCATTCTCTATTACCGGTATGACTAAATACCTAATATGAATTCATATTCGCGAATATGAACAGGAGTACCGAATATGAATATTATTTTCTTAAAATCAGCTCTTATGGGATTACTTACTTGTACGTCAACAGAGACTATTAACTACTTGCATGATATGTATTTTAATGAAAGAAAATAAATTCTGATCTTTTGGTTGTAAAATAATTACTGTGACCAAAAAGTTACCCGAATATGAACGAGAATGACGATTTACTATTTAAACAGTATATAAAATAGCTCACAAAAGTAAAGAAATAGATATTTCAAACTATAACTTGAAATGAAACCTTGTTTTAACATAGATGACAGCATAAATTTGCTAAGTAATTTAAATACTGTGACTCGCTATAAAGTACTGTACAGATTTAATTCATATTCATGACAGATTAAGAACGAGGATACCGAATATGAATATTAAATAGAATTATAAATGAACTTTGTCTGAAAAAGTTTCGTAATCAAAGACTAATATTATATACTTGCATCATGTCATTGAATGAAATTAAATGAATTTAATGCATTGGTTGCAAATTATTGTGACCAGAAAGATACCAGAATGACAAGAATACAAAATATGAACATTAATTTGATACTGTATACATGCATATAAAACAACGCTTATAAATAAAATATATACTGTGCTCCTCTTAGTTCACGGTACTTAACACTTTCTCTTTAAGCTGAAAGCTGCTTGGGGTAATCGGTCGTCAGCAGTCACAAACATCTTGACCTCAACCTTTCGTGGCATTGTCACATATCATAAAAAGTTGGCAAATGCATACAATTTTCTGAATCGATTTTAACAATTCATGAACAAATTAATGTATTAATTAAACTGAATTTCGCCCACAAAACCCGAAAAGATGAATTTAAATTTTATTTGTGTCACTAATATAATTTTACTGCACTCAAAATAAAACGATGGTAACAAAATCATATACACATAGTCTCTCTTTGAATTTGTAAGATATTACGATGTTTTGTCAGTTTTGCATAGAAGTCAACAAGAAATAACATGATTTTCACAAAACGTTTCATGCGTAATTAATACGTGAATGCAGATATTTTTTATTGCTTTTTTACATTGAATAATAGATCTACTATTCAATTAAACCATTATAAAAACCGTTTATATATAATTATGTGCAGTCATACGACTTTATATGTATATACAAATATAATATCTCAATTTTATTACTGTTCACAAACAAGTATTATACTCTTAAGCTTATATACGGAAGAGTATACTGACCCCCCCTTATATATTTTTTATGCCTTCAAGAAAAAAAACCTTTGTATAATACATATCTTTAAACAATTGACAAGTTCTATGATATCTAAAATAGATCTTGCAGAGTTTTATCTGTTATTATACACCATAAATCACAAATATGCTTTGTTTCTTCGATGATATTTGGAAATTTAAGAGAACAGAATGTTCTTCTTAACACATAATAATATATAAGGGGATCAGCTATACTCTTCCGTAATGTTATCATAACACTCAATTTATTTTAGGAAACATATGAAACATCATCTAAGCTAAAAAAAATCAGGTAAAGAATATATATATTACATATGATTATATCATCTCTATATCTGTCACACAAATAATGCCTCGAAAACATACTGTTTTCAAATAAATAAAAGCGTTTACTCGAAGAAAACGTCTGCTTGTTGAGGTAGAATTTCAATGAAAAGAAGAAAAAACATATTTCTTATAAATAAAAGTAAGGTCTTAAGAAAGACTTAAGTTTATAATACGTATCATTAACAGTATAGTAGCCAAAAAACAGAAAAGATCAATATGAACTATATATATAACTTTTAAAAAAACATTACGCACTATCCCAGCAAACAAAAGACGTTGTACCAACGTTGTACTGACGTTAGACCCTGACGTTGGGTAAACGTTGGCAGAAGGTTGGATTTGAAAGTTTTTTAGACGTCAGAAACCGACGTCTATACAACGTCATAAAATGACCTTTATCCAACCTTTTCTGACCATAACCCAACCTTTTCTGACTATTATCTGACCATAATCCAACCTTTTCTGACCATTATTTGGACATAATCCAACCTTTTTCTGACCATAATCCAACCTTTTCTGACCATTATCTGACCATATGCCAACCTTATCTGACCAAATTTTCTGACCATGATTTAACCTTATTCAAAACTTTTGGAATATGATTTTTTTTTCATTTTGAAGCTCTTTAATAGGGTTAATAAATAAGCATTCTTATGATTTTAGCAATTTATTTTACACTAGGAATCACAAGTACAAAACAAGAAATGTGGTACTATAACAAATGCAAGATTTACATAATATTTTTTGAAACTATTAAACTTGACGGTATGTACTTTAATAACGCTTCATGTATTAATTAAGAATGTTTTAGAAATAAGATAAACAAAATCCTTCTTGAATATTAACACTGACATTTTATATAGCAAACATCCATGCATGTGTTTTTTCTTATATCACCACTGAAATGATCACTCTGAGTTTGGGATTTTTCAATCATCTATCCAACTCACTGATTGTATATTTGTCTTTGTATTTTATAACTGAATCTAGATCTGAATGTTAAATGGAACAATATTCTGAATATTTTGTTATAACTATAAATAGCAATGTTCATGTATCTTCATTAGTATTCTAGCTTCTTTCGTCCTCCTACACTATGTCGATTTGGGGCATACTATAAGCGTATCATTACCGTCTCCAACCTGAGATTTCATCACACTTTCTGAAATTAAAAAAAAAAAAATAATCAGTTACAAGTGCAAGAAATAAATCACTTATACATATTATAATTAAACGAAATTCTAACAAAACTCTCCAACTACTTAAAAAGATACTTATTATTTTTAATTTAGTTTAAACCATGTAGTTTCGTGTACCTACTGTATATATCTATTAATTTTGATAAAAATGGCTTCGTGAATTTCATTATAAAATCAAGGGTAATAAGATCACTGTATTTTCTATAATATTTTGAAATATACCTGTCACAAAATCTTCGTAGGTTTTCATTTTTCTTTTCCTCTAAATATTTTCATCTTCCTCCTGAACTTTTGACACATGTTGAATTATCATAATTTTCACAATCTGAAAGACGAAATATAATCGTTTTAGAATTTAACCATGTGGTGGAAGGATGTTTGTCTAATACAATAGGAAAAATCCAATTACTATTAATCTTAGTTAACTCATAAGCGCATGAAAAACTGATATAACAAATACCAAACTAAAATTAATTCTACTCCCGCAAAAATTGATATTGTTATTTTTTTATATTCAATGTACTTTGTACAAATGCTCATACAGCATCAAAGAAATTCACATGTTGCTGTCATTTTTATAGACATTATCTCTGCCCAGCATGACCTGGTCTGCTAAGTGTATATAGGACAGACTGGCTTAGTGTAAAAACGTTTTATGATACGAGCATACAACTTGCTGATAAGCAGGCTTATTAACAAACTATTACTTTTATTGATTTATAACTATGATAATGTGTTTTCTGATTGATAATATGTTGTTTGATTACATTAATAAAAAGATAGCTAGTCAAATACAATGTGCTTTCAGATATATCTTACCAAAGTCGTATCATTTACATGTATCAAATGCCAGGAATCATTATCATAATATAAGAAACACATGGTATGCTAACAGTATGGGTAAAGTACTTCAATTAACAACGAGTAGTTTAACAACTACACAGATATCAAAATCAAACTGCATCTGATACATGTGTAAATGACTGGCCCCTCATATAAGGGAAATTCATATTAGTAAAAAATAAGAGGAAATTTTATTTACCAGCATTTGAATAATAAGAGTCTTACGTACTGCATTTAACTTTTTATTGATTTCAATTGCTAGGATATTTCCTACCATTGATTGTGCATTTATTTGGCATGGCGATATAGTGTGGGAAAAATGATCCGATTATACAGACTGTTCTATAGCAAATGATAGTGTTCTTACGTGGAAACAAAAATATTTATCTCGCGAAATCACGTTACATTAAGTTTTACCAGTCAAACATTTCAATGATCAAATAACCATCGAATCCATGCAAACATGCGGTAAATTAGCATTGAAAACAATATATAATGTTTGCCTACCTTTTTCTTTGTTTGGAATATACAACTTTGTCTGTCAACCCGTCGTTTTTTTGTCCGCCAATACAATTGAATTTCAAATCCGATAAGTCGCAAATCCGAATTTACTAAATTATTTACCACTATAAAATGAAGCCCTCAAAAATGATAACAGCTTCATTGTAAATTATATAAACACTTATTAGACTAATTCGAGGAGATAAGATATTAATTAAACGAAAATAGAGCAAATATATTTTATACTGATCTGCGACTATCCGTTTACAGAGCGCCACCTATCTAATATCGTACGTTAGCCACCCACGTGATACTGTTGTTTTGATGGAGAAAATAAATATATAATGTTCCCTTTCTAAACTTAAACTTAAAATTCTCGCTGTTTATGCTTTCATTTATATATATATATATTGGTTTCATAAATTAAATTCACCTATTGTCAGATTACCGACCAAAACCCGACGTCGAGTCGACGTCAAAATGAAACGTCTGTTAGACGTCGGGGATTAGTAAGTAAGTAAGTAAGTAAGTAACGACTTTATTTTATGAGGCTAACACATTCAGTTTCCCGATCTTCCATGCGGGCCTCAGTATATACAAAACAACATAAAATACAATCACAATCAACATTTAGACAACATAAATATGTACATTAATTATACATCATATCAATACAATAAATAAGTAAACAATTTTTTCTTCTTACATAGAGAAGTGACATTTTCATAACTTCAGCATGGAAAGTATATGTTTTTGAAACAATATGTACAAACAGTTAGTTAGAAAATTGCCACTGGATATAGGAGGATTGAAATTTCCTCAGGGTATCAGAATTTCGAATATGGATTGGTATGCTGTTCCATACCACAGGACCAGAGTAATTAAATGATTTTCTAAAAAATTCTGTTTTTGGTTTGGGTACAGTTAGTTTTTCATTTTGTATAGATCTTAAGTTAAAGTCATGTTTGTCATTTATTGTTTGGAATTTATTTTTCATATAAATAGGAAAGGATGGTTCATTTATAGATTTATACATGAGGATTGCCTTTTTGTACATAATTCTTTGATCAAAGGACATCCAATTTAATTCTTTAAATAGAATATTTGATGGGGTATCAAAACTTTTGTCTAAAATAATTCTTGCAGCTCTTTTTTGAAAGTTGACAATTTGCGAAAGTAATTCACTACTGCAGTTTCCCCAAATAGTGCAACAGTAGTCAATATGTGGCAAAATATAAGCATTAAAAAAGAGTTTTCTGGAGTGGAGATCAAGGTACTGTTTGATTCTAAGAAGCAAATAGAGCTGTGAATTGCATTTTTTAATAATATTTTGAATTTGTGTTTTCCATTTAAGATTTTTGTCAACCTGGACTCCTAGCAGTTTTTCAGTGTCTGTAAATTCTATCTCTTTGTTTTGAAGGTGCAGAGTAGATGAAGCAGTATTTTTTGATTTAGTATTTTTTAAAGAGAAATTTATGGCCTTAGCTTTTTGTGCATTTAATATCATTGCATTTTGCCTACACCATGTGCTAACCCTATCAAGATCTGTTTGAAGATTATAATTCATTTCCGTTAAAGTACTTCCAGTAGAAGTAAGGGAAGTGTCGTCTGCAAACATATCGGTAGTTGACTGTTTAACATGAAGATGGATGTCATTTATGTATATCAAAAATAGTAGGGGCCCAAGGACTGAGCCCTGAGGCACTCCTGAGACAACTTCTGCTGGTTCAGATAAAACACCAGACACATTGACTTTTTGTGACCTGTCTGATAGATAAGATCTTCAACGTCGATTTGACGTTGTATGAAGGTCACCGACGTCGCGACCAAAATTCAACGTTGATCCAACGTTGGGTCAACGTCGGGTGTTTGCTGGGATGTTGTTATCATGTATCGTCGTATTTTAAACAGGCATATAAAATATATAAATTAAGGGGGGTCAGTATACTCTTCCATACTTATATGATTGACAGTATTTCTTATATTTGTTTATTCATAATTATCAGATAAAAATGAAGAATTATAACAATAGCAATTAATTTTTCATTTGTCAACTATTAATTAAGATTTACTATCTATTCATATTTATGTACAGCTGTCCGTCATATTTCAACATCTATAATAATACATTTTTTCAAAACGGCTTATATTAAGTTTTTTTGATATATATGATCAGTACATGTGCTGGGATTGACAAATATGCATTCTATTTGGATTTTAAAGGCGTTTTGAGCTCCAAACCCCAAGTGTCTGTGGTTGAAATATGATTTTTTTTTTCAAAACGGCTTATTAAGTTTTTTTATTAATATGCAGTATATGACTTTAAACACGTTAAAATTGACGAAATTAAAGTAGGGTGAAAAACTAATACCACATAGGCTCGTTAAAATAAGTACTATATTCTAATATAATAAGTGTATTCGTGGAGCGAATCGTTATAGGGCGAATTGTTTTTGGGGTGAATCTTTATCAATTCGCAATAAATCCATCTAAACGTTAGAAATCCTGATCAATCAAAAGCAAATAAATTATGTGTATTACATAAGATAAAATGACTTCCCTACCATTAAAATTGTAGATTGACATGACAAACTAACGGAACTTGTTTCTATCACCTTGCTCAGCGGCCTTGACCCAAACACATCATTCGTACCCTAACAAGCTCGGTCGAACAAGTATTCGTCCTGAAATAATTCAATCTATTTTCACACATTTTAAAAGCAAGTGAAATAACACAATGGTATAAAATTGTCAAGGAAAAATCTGTGACTAATAAATATGATCTTCGTTGAATCCTTTAAATAGCAGTTTTATATTTGACTAAAAAAGTAAGAATAAGTTTGCAACCGGAAATGCTTGAAGTACAAGTTTGCAACCAAAATGTGCTTGAGCAATATACTTTTTAGTATAAAACCTTTGTTAGGAAGCTGAGACCCAAAACCGAGAATGTCAAAAACATTGTCTTAAGGAATAGACATATTTATAATTTTCAAAATAGCATACAAACCCACTTTCCTGTAGAAAATATGTGCCGGTGTTGTAAATATCCATTACTCGATAACCATTTTGTCAAATTTGCAACTATTTTTTCGCTTGAGCCAAGTGTGCAACCACGTCCTGCCCCTTGAAATTATACCAATAATTAAAGTACACAATACAGACATAAATTGTTTTTTAAAAGAAGGATTGGGTCCGAAAGTTGAACTTATAAAGGCCTTTTTACAGATTTACAATGAATAAAATACTGTATGACAGCATATGTGACTTGCTTGAAATATAACTGGTCTTACATCCTTATTTTTAAGTATAATTAAAATCAAAATTGTTTCTAATCTGGAGCAAAAATATAAACAAAGTAAAGAAGAATCGATAATACAAGAACCTATCATTCTGTTAAATAGAATTAAAGTGAAATAAATTAAATAAAGAGAGAAAGAGATATAATGACTGAGGGAGAAACTTTCAGAAATATAGAAAAGAAGAAATAACTTAAATGTGAATAAGTCAGATGTATAGGAAGCAACTGTTCGTAATTCAGTTAATGTGACAATGCCACGAAAGGTTGAGGTCAAGATGTTTGTGACTGCTGACGACCGATTACCCCAAGCAGCTTTCAGCTTAAAGAGAAGATCTTCGTGTTCAACTTTATCAAAAAGCTTTACTTATATCAAAGAGTACAGCTGTAATTTCTAGTCCGTCAAATAAAGCTATACAGAATGTGTTGTACAAGACTGTTTACTGGATTACCTTTGATTCAGCTGGTCTGATTATACAGAAGAAAGAAGTTGTTATCTTCAAGAAAATTGAACAAAAACTTAAATATAATTCGTTCAAAAACCTTCTCCACACAACACAACAAGGACATTGGACGAATAGTTCTCAGGAAGAGATGGATCACCCTGTTTTAAAAACAGCACAAACATTGTTTTTTGTCATGTCAGTGGTATTTTACAAGTCTGAAGAGACTGACTGAACAAGAATCACAGAGGAATTAAATAACTGAAGCAGTTTCTTTCAAAATGTTTGAAATAACTATATAGTCCAACCAATATTAAACACTTGTTTTTTTTCTGTACATCGAGAGCCTAATTCAAAACATCCATTAGCTCAGGTACGTATATTATACGTACCTGATTAGATTTACTAAAATGAGAAACAGTCAAGTGTATTTTCATTTTCTAACACGTATATTGTTGATCATGTCAAATATTAAATACATTCACTGTGTACTTTTGTTGATTTTATTAGATTTTAAAAATATCTGGTATCATATTTGCTATTAACTTTGGCATTATTTGGACAATAATTATATCATTAAAAATTTAACACTCAATGCTTTCCAAAGGGATATACAATGTATGTGGGATGCATAAATAATGAACACACGACCAACAGTTTCAATGCACTTGGCAGTGATTCTAGTCTATCTAAATATTGTACAAGGAGGAGGTCGTGCATCAGGAAGGTTTTGGTTTAATTGTTTTTATCATATGCTATTAATATCGGACTTTTATTTAATTCTGGCTGATAATTAAAAAACTTCATGCACACCTCGAACTTCAATTACACACGTTATTTCATACTCAACTTTAAATCTTGAGCTATTTAAAACACATTTTAATCTTGTTCTTTTTCAAAATCTTGAAAGTTGCATTTTATTGTATGTACCTTACAGTAAGTTAAAGAAAAGATTGTTTTATTCGAATTTCACTTTTCGACTATCTAGATCACATATGAGCCGTATCACGACAAAACCAACATAATGGGTTTGCGACCAGCAAGGATTCAGATCAGCCTGCGCATCCGGATCCATGCTGTTCGCTATCAGTTTCTCTACTTGTAATAGGGTTGGTAAGCGAACAGCATGGACCTTATCAGACTGCGCGGATGCGCAGGCTGGTCTGGATCCATATGCTGGTCAAAAACCCATTATGTTGGTTTTGTCATGACGCGGCTCATTTCATGACCGAACATAACGTTGTAATTTATCATTAAATGATGTGTATATGATGTATATCTTTTCTCCACTTTACAAACTGGACGACGAAGGTACGTAGCTTACATTTAATATATACATATAATTTTCTATGTTTTCATCCTTTCATGATATTTTCTGTGGTTGGTAGTGTAGTATTAATCGGGTTTCTCTCTCTCCCCCCCTGCAAATCAGCAAGTACAGATCTTAGGTCAATGTTAGAGCTGTCATCGATATCGACAATATCGATGTATCGTTGATATTTTTTGTCGATCAATAATCGATACACATTTTAAAAAATCGATAGTTTTGACTTATAAATTTCAATGTCTAGAAATTATACAATTCACCCAAAATATATGCAAAAACAATTATAACAATATATCAAATGTGATGCTTTTGTTATATAGTGGAATTATTTCCAGCAATGGTGACAAATAATATTGTCTAGAAAAAATCATGCAGTGGACAAGACACTGTACAGAACATGTTTTTGACTGAAATCATTGAAACAGGTATGAAAATGAATGACAGACAAGTGAGTATAGGATATTATCGATATATCGGTGTATCGTTGATTTTAGTTACTTGATATCGATATATCGTTGATATGCTTTGCACTGAATCAATGACAGCTCTAGTCAATGTACATGTAAATGAAATTTGTATGGGCAAACACCGAACAACAATTTCAAATATGCAAATATAAACATGGTGAAAATTCATTTTTTCTGAGAAGCATGTAAATTAACAAGAGTGCCTGTACTTATTTTCAGCGGTACATTTAGTATAGCATTTTTATGTTGATATATACACTGATTCGAAGATATATGCAAAGATATCAGATGTGGTTATTTCTAAATAACTGGTTTCTTACATTAAAGTAGATTGAATAGAATAGGATGGCGCCAATAAAAAAATGATATTCTGATGCTAAAATATTAATAATATCACTTAGCAGTAGCAGTAGATGCAGTAGCAAACTTGGCAGTAGCAAAATACATATACATGTATAATAATTGTGCGTTCATAACAAACAAAATATAACATAACGGAATGTAACGTAACGCAACGTAACGTAAGACAAAAACATAACATTTACATACTTTTCAAATCACATGCAATTTATAGTCAACAGTTTATTGTACTAACTGACAAATATATAACATTATAAATTCGTTTATACAAATATTGTAAAATTTGATAGAAAACTGTTAAGTTAACGTTGCACCCTCAACTAAGCGCATAACATGTATGATAATCTAACATAATCATTATCAAGATAGCATAACCAGTGTACGCACTAAGCACATTTTTATAGGGGTTATCTCCCATTTACCATCACATATAGACGATATAAAAATGGCGTGCCAATTTATTAATTGTTATGGTATTTGTAATAGCCAAAATTATTTCAATAATATCATTATTTTAATGTTTTGATATTTTACTTAAATTCTTCTTTAAATGGTCGCCTTGAATCATTTTATGTGTGAGTAATATGTTTGAGTAAAGTATATACATGATTTATATGGTTCGATATGCTTCATAAAAATAGATAAATAATAACATACAAATATGGGACGTTCACTGGTAAAATAGAGAGAAACAGAATCGCAAAAGAACGTGCAAAACGGAATATAAAAAAGTTATAGACTTGTTTGATTGAGCCTGTTCGTCATCAGTGGACTGAAGTGTACTGGAAAATGCAAGCTACCGTCCACGCCCGAGCAGAAAGTTCAACATTTAACATGAAATCATAAAATTTTGAATTTTGAAACATCCGCAGATGTGTTCGTCATGCGTTTTCCATGGAATTTTCAATAAAGCATGTTAATGCCATTCCATGAAAAGCGGCATATGGTCCGCAAGTAAAAGAATGTGTATGTCTTAAACAATGGGAGAAACTAATAGATTGGAATTGTGAATATGAATCCTGTATATCAAAGATGTGCTGTCAAAAGACAAACTGAAAAAAGCAGGCAGTATATTAATCTGTTTCCAAGTAAGAAATACTAGCTAGAACCACCTAACTAATAAACAAGCCTAAAGAAATAACTAAAAGTATCATAAACACAACAATTATGTCATGTCATCAATGACACGTAAATATAACATCTCTTATTGTATGTACTGGTCGACTTTAGAAAAACACACTCGACCCGATTACATATACAAAATAAAAGTCCAATATTATCGATAGCTAATTTTTATGCGTTGTGTTTGCAATTTTGATGTAATTTCGCTGTTATTAATGCTGCTGAGGGATTACTTTGGTTCCAGATATTTAATTACACATCACAACAGCACGTGTCAAGTGCTGTGTGGCAGCCGTGAAAAGTTACCCAGTAGTTCACTTCAGTGTTGTTATTTTTTTCTTGTCCTTCGGTATCATTGAGTCCAGCACTATTCAGTGTTGAGAATAAAGTAAAGCTCAGCCGATGCTAGGGCGGCATGAGGGATGTTGCAATTTTTCATTATCCTTCATCAACCGAGTCTGCAATTTTGATGTAATTTTGCTGTTTTTAATGCTTCCGAGGGATCACTTCCAGATATTTGTATTTAGAAAGATGGCAATGACGGAGTGTCACACGGGTCACACGGAAAGAGTCAAATGTGAGATGGTTATATCACTTGTTTAAAACTATAAGCAGGTCTCCGAGTGGTCTTCTGTTCATTAATTCCACTGTTCACTATTAACATATTTCGAAAACTTTTTAAAATGATGAGGGTTTTTTTTTTATTAAAATATGATCAAGTTAGCGATTTTCTAACAAATATCAAAGATCTTTATAACATAGAGTCGGATTTCTAATGCACATTTGTTCACTATCAGTTATTTGACCGTTTCAAATTGTTCAAAACAGAAAATTTATTTAAAGGTTACTACTAGTACAGAAAACCCAAACAAACAAACAAACAATGCCCTGTGATTATTTTTGTCACATGTACTAATTTTAGATATTATCAATCAAGGCTTTTATTTTCATTCTTAACATAAAACAAAAATGCCGCTCAATCACACGTGCGCTATATTAAGAATGTTATATAGCCAAGAAAACAAGAACAGTCATGTGACACATTGTATTTTGCACGAGAAACACGAAGTTGTCGGAGTAAGCGTCTTAAATTTCAACTGGCATGTGTAAAGTTGAAACGGGAATGCTTTGTTGAAAATTGTGTGTTGGAATTTATTTTGGAATATTATAAAAATTAAAAAGTATCCTTTTTGTGGTTAATCGGTTTGTGAAATAGCACGTGATACTTACGTCACGAGAAGTGACCAATAGGCACTTTGTTCAAAGGTGCGAACGTATAAATACTGAGAATTTGAAATGGTCGCCAGCACATATCAATAACACTTACTGATATAACAAAACTTACCAAAACTTACAAACTTACGAGAATGGTGGAGTGGGTTAGCGTTGCATGTTTGAGGGCTGTGGAGGTTGTCAGGTCTGGGATTAGGGCTGTCCTCAGTGTCTTCGGGCTCACGGTGATGCCCGAAGACAGGCCAACTTTTGGTAAGAACTTGAAATTATTGAAATGCTTTACTTACCCCACCCACTTGTATCCGCCATTATCGAAACGAACGTGAATAAGTATTTTTCTGGCATCATATGATATCATTGCGTTAATTTGTAACATGCATTTGTGTAATAAGAACGCATCCCATTTTTCTGAACCATTTATTTATCTGTTTATGTACAGTTACAGGGTCAGTCTGACATTGGCAAGACCTTGGATGATTTTTATTGTATTTTTTTTTTAAGATAAGGTCAAATGGTGGCACAGAAAGTCAAACTGTTTATGAAAAATGTGTAATATTCACCAGAGGGGTTGCAGTATTCAGAGATATATCCATAAGATAACTTCAGAGATATTTTTATCAGGTTTACAGTCAAATATGAAACTATTCAAAGCTTAAAGTGATTCCGCTTTGCCATGTTTGTTTTCACCAAGTCTGTCCAAAGTAAAAGTAGGCCAAAATTCATATAACAAAAAAGTTGATGAACCATTTGAAAGTACACTTCCAGGTCTATGTTTTAAAGACTATTAAAAACAAAAATAAAAATGATAACAATAAAAATATTTACCTTGACACTGTGCTTCATTTCTGAAGACCAAGTACATTATCTGTTGGCAAGTTCTATGCACATTTGAGCCGCGTAACGACAAAACCAACATAATGGGTTTGCAACCAGCATGGATCAACTGTGCGCATCTGCACAGTCTGATCAGGATGCATGCTGTTCGCTATCAGTTTCTTTACTTGTTATAGGGTCTGTAAGCGAACAGTATGGGTCCTGATCAGACTGGGCGGATGCGCTGGCTGGTCTGGATCCATGCTGGTCGCAATCACACTATGCTGGTTTTGTTGTGATGCTGCTGACATTTCATGAATGGCAAAATCCAGTTTAAAGTCTGTTTTAGTGCAGACAAATGCTATTTTTTGCAGCAAATACAAAAAAAACTTGCAAAAATTTAAATCTAAGGAAAGCAGTTTATCTGACCTTGAAAAAAATGGCCTCCAATGTCATGTATAAAATAGTAGTACCAGACAAATAAACTTCTTTTATCTATTTCTTGTGTACATGAAAGACAAACACACTTCAGTGTTACACAATAGAAAGGTCTAATTTAACAATTGGACTGTGTTTTAATTTTAATTGTAGTTCATAAGGCTATAAATGGTGATTGTCTTCTTGCACTACTTTTTTTAGAAAAACAATAATGGAGCACATGATTGTGTTAGAAAGACACAGCTTTATTTGGAATTAAAGTTTTGAAAGTTTTTTTGTATTTGCTGCAAAACAATAGCATTTGTCTGCACTAAAACAGACTTTAAACTGGATTTTGCCATTCATGAAATGTGTATAAATCTTGACAACAGTTTGTACTTGGTCTTCAAAAATGTAGCACATTCAAGGTAAATATTATTATTGTTATCATTTTTAGCTCGACTATACGAAGTATATGGAGAGCTGTCCTACTCACCCCGGCGTCGGCGTCCAGATTTTAGATTAAAGTTTTGGTGCAGTAAAATATTTTTCACTATAACTTTGTCATTTCTTAAGGTATCAACTTCAAACTTCAAATATATGTTCCTTATCATCAACCACATGTTATGTGACAAGGTTCATAACTCTAGCACCAATATTTTCAGATTTATCTCCCCTTGAACTTAGAATTTTCCTTAAAAAATACTATTTTTTACTGATACTTCTTTATCTCTTAAGGGATCAACCTCATACTTCAAATATATGTACCTTATCATCATCCCCATCTTATGTGACAAGGTTCATAACTCTAGCACCAATATTTTCAGATTTATCTCCCCTTGAACTTAGAATTTTCCTCAAAAAATACTATTTCTTACTGTTTCTTCTTTATTTCTTAAGGGATCAACCTTATACTTCAAATATATTTACGTTATCATCATCCCCATCTTATGTGACAAGGTTCATAACTCTAGCACCAATATTTTCAGATTTATCTCCCTTTGAACTTAGAAATTTCCATAAAATATATTATTTTTTACTGTAACTTATTTATTTCTAAAGGGATCAACTTCATACTTCAAATATTATTACGTGATCATCATCCACATCTTATGTGACAAGTTTCATAACTCTAGCACCAGTATTGCAAGAATTATCTCCCCATAAACTTAGATTTATTTACTAGAAAAATGTTATTTTTTATTTTAACTTTTTTATTTTTAAAGGTATCTACCTCAAACTTCAAAAACTTATTCCTTATCATTAATTACATTTTATGTGACAATGTTCATAACTCTTGATGCAATATTTACAGATTTATCTCTCTTTGAACTTAGGATTTTTTTAAGAAATATAATAACTTCTTTACTTTTTAAGGTATCTACTTCAAACTTCAAATATATATTTCTTATCATTACACAAAATTGTTGTGTGGCAAGATCCAAACATCTAGCATGACTATTTCTATAATTATTCCCCTTGATCTTGGAATTTATGTTAATAAATGTTATTTTTTTACTATAACTTAATGAATAATTATATATAATTGATTTTTCTTTCATAGTTTTGTCCTCCTTACTGTGTCCAGTATTTTAT
>NW_026858427.1:0-41047 GCF_026571515.1 Ruditapes philippinarum | reverse complement strand
ATATTTCAAAAGTCATCGCAAGCTTGCGCAAGCTTGTTGCAAGCATGCAGCAACCTTGTATTTAAACTGTAAGCTTGCGGCAAGCTTGTGACAAGCTTGCGGCAAGCTTGTCGCAGGCATGCATTTTGGTTTGGGAATACTCTAGCAAGACTATTTCCAGAATTTATAATGCCCCTTTTGAACTTAGACTTTTTTTTGAGAAATTGGTAATTTTTACTCCTTCTTCAATCATGATAGGATTTTAAATATGTTATATTTTGATAACAGGGATGTTTAAAAAATAACTAATTAACTTTAGAGTGTCCTTCAGTCCGTCTGTCTGTACATAAAAACTGTATCCTGTGATCACTTTTAAAGAACTTTTTCAACAAATTTACTTAAAATTGGAACCTAAGTGAATGGCCCTTCAGAATGTTGCTTAGGCTCTTACCGGTAGGGGACTTATGGATTGCTTGCAATACTATGATAATTGCTTGTTTAATTAGCAATGTTTTTATTTTATTTCAAACATTTAAAATTAATGTTCATTCAAATGTAAGATAAATTGTGAAACGCAAATAGTAAGAAACTATATAATTGTTGGGTATATTTCTACATTTTTCTCATAATTTATTCAATTATTTTACATTTATTGTAACGTTACTGTACATTTTAAAGCATATACTTTTATAAATTATATTACATTAAAATAAAACCAAAAAAGAGTATGAACTATGAGCTTGAAACATCTAGTGTAACATCCGTCCCCCCAAAAATGTAACATCCGTCCCCCTGATACAATTCATTTTTGGGTTATCTGACAAGAAATATACAACAGAAAGTCCTATAATTTCTACTGGTTTATAAGAAATGTGTTTGCATATTTGATTTAAATATGATTTGGTGTACCTATCCTTGTTTTATTTCTCTCTCTTTCTAACATGTTTGAAAATTTCATTTTGTGTGAAAAATACTCAAAATTTGAAAGCAAATATTTTTATATCTAAGATGAATTTTCTGGATTTTTTTTGTAACATTAATCAGAACACAAAATATTTTAATAAAATAAAGAGAAATAATACAATTTTTATTATAAACTGTAAGATATTCAGGCTTTTAGTATATCTTTGTAACAATTCTGTCCCCTACCCACACAGTCCGCAAGAGATGTAATATTTTGAAAAAGGTATCCAAAAAGTTATCCTTTCTTTCCAAAAATATTGTTATAGACACCCTTAGGTACTTAAAAAGAGCAAATATTGTCTTGTATGTTTAACTTTATTTTTTGACTTAGATGCTAACAAAATTGGCCCATTTACTGTGCAGCAGGCATTGATCATACTGCGCGGATGCGCAGGCTGGTCTGGATCCATGCTGGTCGCAAACCCATTATGTTGGTTTTGTCATGACACGACTCATTTAAGGTTTTACTGTAGAATCTAAACTAGAAATGATCTCTTTCATGTAGCTCCTAGTTGTTAAAGTAACATTAATTCCTTAATGTTTGATTTTTGATTCAACAAATGGATCAATTTTCAATCCACAGGTAATTATTAAGGTTAAAGTGCTTTGATGGTCAACTCGGAGTAAATTACAACACAGCATGACCATGCAGTAATGAGGTGTTATAAGGTAACCCAAACAATCCAAAGCTAATAGTACCCTTTAAGCATTCAATAATCATTTGTTAGTCCCCTACCAGTTTAACTAGAGGGGACTTGAGGTTTACTCTCCCTCCGTCTGTCTGTCCGTCCGTCTGCAGTCCGTTCACAAAACTGAATCCTGAGATAACACAAAAAGTATTGAAAATATTTTTATGAAACTTGATATAGGGTAAGATGGCAGTCTGAAGATAATTAATTGCATTTTTTTTCTTTTTTTTCCTATGTTGAAAAATTTGGTTGCTTTTGCAACAAATAGTCTGAAAATATAACTAATTTAACATAACATAAATTGGATCCAGTGATAATGCCAAAAGTACTGAAAGTATTTTTATGAACATTGAATTATGGGTAGATGGTAGTATGGAAATTATGCACGTCTTCTGTTCTTCCTATGTTGAAAAATTTGGTTACTATGGCAACAAATAGGCTTAAAATATGGAAAATTTAACAAAAATTGTGATTACTCAAAAAGTGCTGATTGATTGATTTTCTTTAGACTGTGCGATCAAGGATAACCTACGAAAGTGTAAGCACTTATTTCCAGTAGGGTCCTTACCTCACCAGACTCTAGAGACAGCTAATAATTTTTATGAGATACAAGGGAGTCCAAGAACTAGTCCCTAGCTCTTATTGAATAGATTCCTTGGTTCTTTTACATGCCCAGTGTATAGCACTGATACATGCAAGGATAAACTGGGTTTCTTTAACGTTAACCTCTAGGTAGGTGGGAAACACTGAAAGTGTTTCTGAAAAATCCCAAGGGTGTTACCCAGGATCGAACCTGGAACCTCAGGAGTGACAGTCAGTGGTCTAACCAACTGAGCTATCGTGCCACCTGAAATGAAAACATTTTTATGAAACTTAAAATATGGATAGATAGCAGTATGGAGATTATACACATCATTTTAATCTTGACTATATTTAAGGGAGAATTAATTGAGAGCTGTCAAGATTTCTCCTATTCAAGTCTTTACGCTTTTTCACTATAAGTTCTTTATTTCGTAAGGTATTAATACTCCAAACTTCAAATATATGTTTCTGATCATCAACCTCATCATATGTGACAAGGTTGACAACTTTAGCACAAAAAATGTCAGAATGTAACCCCCCTTGACCTTAGAATGTTCATCAAAAAATGATGTTTTCATAACTTCTTTATATATTTATGTTTCTACTTCAAACGTCATACATATGTTTCTTATTATCACTCAAATTATGTGTGAGAAGGTTCAATACTCTAGCTTGACTATTTCCAGTATTATGTCCCACTTACATTTTTTTCTAGAAATTATTATTGTTTACTTAAATTTTTTTATTCCTTCAAACTCCCACATCTTATGTCAAGGGTTATAAATCTAGCATACATATTTCCAGAATAATCTCCTCCTTAAACATTGAATTTTTCTTATTCATTCCTTAACTTTCTTATTTCTCCACAGATTTCCTTATAAGGCAGTCTAGGAAACTAACACATTACTTAAGATATAGCTAGACAAACTAAGAACTCAAAAGATTTAAATTCATTTATATCATTCATTCATTCAGGGGCATAATTGAATGGCCAATGACCCATCATAATGTTGCTGGGGTTCTAACCGTTAGGGGACTTTTATAATGGATTGCTTGCAATACCATAATAATTTCTTGTTTTTACTTTATTATTTTTCTATTATTTTTAACAACATAACTTAATTAGTTAGTGGGATCTTGTTTTAGTATAATTGCTTTTAGACTAGAAATGGTAATGCTTTTGCTTAAACATTTCAGGGTCTATAATCTTAGCCAGAAAACTGCATGTGAGCAAGGGGAATGTGGTAAGAGAAGACTGGTGATAATAAACAGAGGCCATGCAAAAAAAGAAAATGTAAGTAACTTCACAAAGAATGTTTAAAACTGGCTAAAAAATGTGTGCTTGTGCTAACTACTGCATGCATGATAGAATTTCATAATAAATAAGTTAAAGCTACTGTCATGTCCCACACAAAACAGTTCTAAAAAACATCAACATATTTGTTTATAGTTATTAAATATGCTTAGACGTGAAATTTGCAGTTTCAATGACTAACTGTTGTTATGTTTATTTTGGCAAAGATATTTAGCATGAAACATCTTTTTATGGGTGTATACCAAGTTTGTTCAAATAAAAGCCCTGGGGTCAAAATTGGCCCCCCCCGGGGGTCATTGATTTTCCTTATATGTGTATAGCAAAAGCTTAAAAAATCTTCTTTGAAAAAACCCAAATAGCTAGAGTTTAGATATTAAGCATGAAACTTCTTCTTGTGAGTGTCTACTAAGTTTTTTCAAATAAAAGACCTGGGGTCAAAATTGGCCCCACCCCGGGGGTCATTGATTTTCCTTATATGTGTATAGCAAAAACGTAAAATCTTCTTTGAAAAAACCCAAATAGCTAGAGTTTAGATATTAAGCATGAAACATCTTCTAGTAAGTGTCTACAAAGTGTTCAAATAAAAGCCCTAGGGTCAAAACTGGCCCCACCCTAGGGGTGTCATTGTTTTTACCTTTATGTGTATAGTAAAAACTTAAAAAAATCTTCTTTTAAAAAGCCCATTGAGCTAGAGCTAAGATGTTTAGCATGAAACATCTTCTTATAGGTGTCTAAAAGTTTGTTCAAATAAAAGCCCTGGGGTCAAAATTGGCCCCGCCCCAGGGGGTCATTGATTTTCCCTATATGCATACTGTAAAAACTTAAAAAAATTTCTTTTAAAGAATCCAAAGAGCTAGAGCTAAGATATTTAGCATGAAACATCTTCTAATGGGTGTCTACTAAGTTTGTTCAAATAAAAGCCCTGGGGTCAAATTGGCCCCGCCCCGGGGGTCATTGATTTTCCTTATATGTGTATAGCAAAAACTTAAAAAAATTACTTTGAAAAAACCCAAATAGCTAGAGTTTAGATATTAAGCATGAAACATCTTCTAGTGAGTGTCTACAAAGTTTGTTCAAATAAAAGAACTGGGGTCAAAACTGGCCCTACCCCAGGGGTGTCATTGTTTTTAACTATATGTGTATAGTAAAAACTTTAAAAAAATTTCTTTTAAAAAACCCAATGAGCTAGAGCTTAGATGTTTAGCATGAAACATCTTCTTATGGGTGTCTACCAAGTTTGTTCAAATAAAAGCCCTGGGGTCAAAATTGGTCACGCCCCGGGGTCATTGATTTTCCTTATGTGTGTAGCAAAAACTTAAAAAATCTTCTTTGAAATACCCAAATAGCTAGAGTTTAGATATTAAGCATTAAACATCTTCTAGTGAGTGTCTACCAAGTTTGTTCAAATGAAAGCCCTGGGGTCAAAATTGGCCCAGCCCTGGGGGTCATTGATTTTCCTTATATGTGTATAGCAAAAACTTAAAATCTTCTTTGAAAAAACCCAAATAGCTAGAGTTTAGATATTAAGCATGAAACATCTTCTAGCTTCTAGTAAGTGTCTACAAAGTTTGTTCAAATAAAAGCTCTGGGGTCAAAACTGGCCCCGCCCCAGGGGTGTCATTGTTTTTAACTATATGTGTATAGTAAAAACTTAAAAAAAATCTTCTTTTAAAAAAGCCCAATGAGCTATAGAGTTTAGATGTTTAGCATGAAACATCTTCTTATGGGTTTTGGGGGGGGGGGGGGTAGGGGCTATATACAGGTGAGCGACCTCAGGGCCATCATGACCCTCTTGTTTTGAAAATACATAGATTTATATTGTTGTTTTTCTTGTCTTAGTAATGCTTAAATCAAAATGATTTTTAATAAACCAGTATCTTGCAATTAATTATTACGCAGCTGTTTTTTGAAACTACCTGAACGAAAATGGTATTCATGATCAGTTGGCCAGCAATATAATCTACTATTAAAACAAATCGTTACCCTTATTATAGTAAACATTTTTATTCATTTCACCATCCTTTTTATGTAAAATCTTAATTCAATTACACAGAATTTTGGCAATTTCAATCTTACAAGAGAAAGGATTAAGATCTTTATATCCCTCTATTATTGTACTTAATCGTATTGGCATTGTCCACCGTATCCCCCAATGACGTCATCCACAAATGCGACAACTTGAATACGGTCTTAAATGAAAGGGTCTATTGTGAGGAAATGCAACATACAAAAACCACAACTATCTTTAATTGCCCACAACCATAACTCTATTTCAATTCTGTTACTATAACTTCCTCATTTCCGAAGCAGTCTTGCGGGGGGGGGGGGGGGGGGGGGGGTATTAATCACATTTTGTGATAGTTCAAGGTTGCTTAGGCAAAAAAAAAAATTCTTGTTTTCTGGTTCGCCTACTGACTGTATATTTTACCCCTTACCGATTTGTCATAATGACATGGGATTTATTTATATTTAATGCAGCACTTTGCATATATGTTATCGGTTTAACTGTCAACCCCCAGAAAAATCCCTACCTACTGACTCTGTTCATTTAGGGGACTGTGACCAGAAACAAGTTGGTTTTTTTATGCTTTTTTTCGTCATGGTTCGATGATTTTTGGCAGAGTTATGCCCCTTTTACTTTGAAAATAATATGAAATTTTCAGTTTCCGTTCATTATTTCCCCAACAGTATTACACATTCAACTTAAATTTGACATATGGATACGTCAAAGAAATGCACAGGTCAAGTTCGAATTTGGTCATGGTTCGATGATTTTTGGCAGAGTTATGCCCCTTTAACTTTGAAAAAAAGGAAATTTTCAGTTCCCATTCATTATCTCCCCAACAGTTATACAATTATTCAACTCAAATTAAAGATATGGATATGTCATAAGAATACATTGGTCAATTTTCGAATTTGGTCATGGCTTGATGATAGCTGACAGAGTTATCCCTCTTGAATTTTGAAAAATAAATCAGAAATTTAAGTTTCCGTTCATTTTCTCACATTCAGCTCAAATTTGACATATAGATACATCTTAGAAATAAGCAGTTAAAGTTTGACTTTGGTAATGGTTCAATGATTTTGGACAAAGTTATTTTTCTTGAATGTTTCAGCACTCATACTTTTGTGGAAATGTATGAAGCCATTATTTTGGCTACAAATATGCAATATGCATTTTACAAAAGGTTAACACTGAATGGTTTCAGTGCCTTGAACTTTGTTTAAAAATAGTTTGTGTTAACATTGAATAGTTTTAAGGGCTTTGAACTGAAAATGAAAACAATAATTTGTGCAAACAAATTTGGGACTAATTATTATGACATCTGAAAGTTTTCTAGTTTGCCTTTTATACATGTATGTATCTGTCTTTTTAAGGCATTCACTTGTATCTTACATTAAGTACTAGAATTTGAAAAGATTATTATGTGAAGTGATAGATCTATGCAAGCAAATAATAGAATGAAAAAAGTTGAATGATTTCCTTATTTATTTTCAGATACTGCTGTGAAAATGACTCAGACTGGCGAATCATAATTGGAATAAACATGGGCATATTCTGATGAAACTTCGATTTGGTTGCTAAAAATTGTTTATTAACAGTTCCTGCATAGCTGTAGAGAGAGATGTTGAGAGTGATTGTTTAATTCACACAGGTGCAATTTTAGTGTAAAACAGTACAAGCAAATTACTGTTGAATGAACAAACAAAATTGTGCTATATAACATATGGAAGCAGCTTTTCCTAGATATTCTATTTTTATAAACCCTACACAACTAGTCTACAGTGATAAGTGGGATATACTAGAGTCAGATTGTCTGTCTGTCTGCCTGTCTACCTATTGGAGCTATTGAAGTGAAACTAAATAGACAGATGTATCTCATTGCAGTGAAATGTAGTTCCAAGGCATTTAATCAATTGTTTTTTCATATGATAGATCAGACAAAATGTTTCTTATTTAGTGATTGATTTGTGGCTCAAATTTAGCAATTGAAATTAAATTTGCCTCATAATGGTCTTGAACTTGAATGTCAAATTAGTGTATTTTCACCATTTTTAGCTTGGCATTGTTTTCGAAGAAAAAAATAGAGGTATTGTTACAGTCAATGGCAGCTTTTCCATTGCCGTCTGCAAACTTTAACTTTGATCATAACTTTATGAGCTTTTGGTGTATTGTCTTCTTACTTGGCCATCACAAACTTTTGGATAAGATCCTCAAGCAGACTAGATTAAACCTGACCTACATTCATAAATGACCTTGACCTTCAAGGTCAAATGTCGAAATTTTGCTTGATTTTGCTAAAAGGGGCTATAACTGTGTTATTTTTTAATGGATTTTCTTCAACTTGAACACAACAATCTTTGCTGAAAACTTGTATTTAATGCTTCTATCTATTGTCAGTAAATTTTTTTTTTTTTAATTTGCAAAATGTTCTGTGCTGTAACATCTTGAATGAAAACTTGTATTTAATGCTTCAATATATTGTCAGTGAATCTTTTTTTTTAATTTGGAACTTGTTTTACGTCCAAACATTTTGAATTAAATCACTGATTTAATGCTTTTGTCTAGTCATATAATAATTCATTTCTTTTTGTAGCTTTTCTGCTTAATAATTTGGCAAAAGTGCTGAAAAATTATTTTTTTCAAAGTCATTTTTTTTTAATTATGCAAAATGTTCTGTGCCCTAACATTTTTAAAAATGCTTTGATCTATTGTCAGTTAATCTTTGTTTTCATTTGGAAATTGTTCGGTGCCCTAACATTTTTAGTTAACCATTGATTCAACACTTAAGTCCATTGTCAGTAAATCTTTTTTTTATTTTGGAAATTGTTCGGTGCCCGAACATTTTGAATGAAAACTTGTATTTAATGCTTCGGTCTATTGTCAGTTAATCTTTGTTTTATTTTGGAAATTGTTCGGTGCCCTAACATTTTTAGTTAAAACATTGATTTAACACTTAAGTCTATCGTCAGTAAATATTTTTTTAATTTGTAAATTGTTCGGTGCCCTAACATTTTGAAAGAAAACTTGTATTTAATGCTTCGGTCTATCGTCAGTTAATCTTTTCTATAATTTGGAAATTGTTCGGTGCCCTAACATTTTTAGTTAAAACATTGATTTAACACTTATTATAAGTCCATTTTCAGTAAAAAAAAAAAATTTAATTTGTAAATTGTTCGGTGCCCGAACATTTTGAATGAAAACTTGTATTTAATGCTTCGGTCTATTGTCAGTAAATCATTGTTTTAATTTGGAAATTGTTCGGTGCCCTAACATTTCTAGTTAAAACATTGACTAAACACTTGCGTCCATCTTAAGTAAATCTTTTTTTAATTTGCAAATTGTTCGGTGCCCGAACATTTTGAATGAAAACTTGTATTTAATGCTTCGGTCTATCATCAGTTAATCTTTTCTATAATTTGGAAATTGTTCGGTGCCCTAACATTTTTAGTTAAAACATTGATTTAACACTTATTATAAGTCCATTTTCAGTAAAAAAAAAAATTTAATTTGTAAATTGTTCGGTGCCCGAACATTTTGAATGAAAACTTGTATTTAATGCTTCGGTCTATTGTCAGTAAATCATTGTTTTAATTTGGAAATTGTTCGGTGCCCTAACATTTCTAGTTAAAACATTGACTAAACACTTGCGTCCATCCTAAGTAAATCTTTTTTTAATTTGCAAATTGTTCGGTGCCCGAACATTTTGAATGAAAACTTGTATTTAATGCTTCGGTCTATCATCAGTTAATCTTTTCTATAATTTGGAAATTGTTCGGTGCCCTAACATTTTTAGTTAAAACATTGATTTAACACTTATTATAAGTCCATTTTCAGTAAAAAAAAAAATTTAATTTGTAAATTGTTCGGTGCCCGAACATTTTGAATGAAAACTTGTATTTAATGCTTCGGTCTATTGTCAGTAAATCATTGTTTTAATTTGCAAATTGTTCGGTGCCCGAACATTTTGAATGAAAACTTGTATTTAATGCTTCGGTTTATTGTCAGTTAATCTTTGTTTTAATTTGGAAATTGTTCGGTGCCCTAACATTTTTAGTTAAAACTTTGATTTGATGATTTAGTCTGGTCAATGAAGTAATTCATTTATTTTTTACATTTCACAAAATGTTCGGACACCGAACATTATGTTGTAGCAGAATAATTGTGGCCAAGAAGTGTTAGATATATAAGAAGTTAATTTAGAAATGTGAATTGTGTATGTAAATATTTGATCTGTTTATAAAATTGCTTTTGATATTTCAATGATTTTAATAAAGAATTGTCCATTTATATAAATTTGCCTTGATTTTTATGTACCATTTTAACCACTAAAATGACCAAAAAGAGCCATAATAAACAGGAATGATTGGACATTCCTCTTTTATATTGTACACTGTTTTAAATAGATTTTGCTGTTTTGCTTTTTTTTCACGATCGGAAACAATTCCAAAACTAGATGTTTCCAAAACTACGTATATAAATTTACCATCAAGGGCTTGCTAAATTATGTTTCGGATAAACACATAATTGTCTGTCTTTTTTACAGTTATACATATCTTTGATTCACCGTCATGCTTACGTTGCAGTTCGTGCTTTTCCATTTTTGAAAGTGGCATTGAAGTAAAATGTTTTTGTTTGTTCGTGTTGTTTTTTAAAATATCTATTCGAGACAAACCAGAAATTTCTTAACGCCATAATAATGAGTATAATTGAGCCACAACATCACAATATCTTAATTATTGCATATACTATTTTAAAGAAAACAAAAAATAACTGGAGGGAAAGATTCAAATCCAAAAGAACAATACCATTTTCTTGTAACATGGCTGTGCTTCTGGTGGTAATTGATCGATAATTACGTCAGCCCCAAATATTCTCTAGACAATGCTTCAACAGTATCTGAGAGCAATAGATGTGATAAAGTGGTGTAAAACACCAACAAAAAGCCATGCACAGGGTTCCATAGTAATGTATGCGCTGCCAAATTGAAAAGCAAATTATGACAATGCTGAGACGCTTATTCATGTATAATTGTGTCGCTCTTACATATTTAACTTCTCGTAAATATAAATATTGTTGTAGAAAACGCCACGTTGCTCGCACCTGCTCAGATACTTTAATTCTTGGTAGAACTCAAATGTTCAATTTTGTCGCATTTGCACGGAAACACAGGTTTAACATGACATAGCGGTGTCTGAAAGTAGACATTTAACCTCTGTTAGTCATAGAATGTTATGAATATTTCTGTGTTCAATTACGTCATATTAGAAAATCACAAATGGCAATATAACGAAGTACCATTTCGACTTCACGAATTCACGATTTCAGATTCATGGACTCACGATTTCAACTTATTATTTAAAGTATTTTCTTATTATTTCTTTGTTTAATAATTTCTATATCTTAGGAACAGTAGGGTGCGAAAATCGAACAGCGTTATACGAAAATCGGCGCCGGAAGTTATTTTCGCTTGAAAAAATAACATTAATTTAATAAATTTAGTAACCTTCCTTATTGTATCGTGTTAGAATCGAAATAATATCAGTCTAAGCGGTGTTTATCGGCTATTTTACACCGGTTTTGTCGTTTTGATGCGAATAAATTAACGGCCTTCGTGGTCAATTCCTACGCATCAAAACTCCGATATTATTTCTTAAATATATACATTCCATTATTATAATAACGGGTGAAGAATTCATTTGTGAAACAACTGTAAATGAAAATAAACGCAAATGAAACGTTAATTCAAAAAAGAAATCTAGCGCCCTTGACAGATGCAACGGCTGCCAGCAAGTTTTTGATACACATATAATGTTCACCTGTGTGTGGCAATTATTTTGCCTTAATGTGTTTCACCGGCACAATTGATTCCCAAAAACGTGTCAATCATATTCGTGTTGATCATTTTATTTCGGATTAATTTTAGAGAAGCCCTCTTTTGTCTTAATTATGTGACAGAAATAGTTTGATAAAATACTAAAATACGGCGTAAGATGTGTAAATGAATGTGAAAACAAAGCGATGTTCTATCGAAGGCGGTGAGAAATTCAATTGAAATGCAAAGACGACATTACGTCCAATTCAATTAAGGAGCATAGACATCCAGCAATGATTGATTGAAATACTTAAAGCATAATCCATCCTTATTTAGGAAAACCAATTAAAAAACAGGTTAATAGTTAAAGTGTATTCAAAATGGTTATTTAGATGGTTTAGCGTATTACCAAACAAAATTTTAAGCATCTGCAAAATAGTAAAGCTTGCTCACAATAAAGAAAATGTTAATTTAAAAGCGTTAACGAAATTTTAAAGTGGTGAAGCTTTTACAAAATAATAATAAATAATAAACGTATATACAAAATCGCAAAACGTAAAGGCAATGCGGAAAGCGTATACAACAGATGTAATGCGTACACAAATTGTAAAGCGTGTATTTCCAAATAACTATAAAACTTAAAGCACCACGAAAAAAGCGATCGTCTGAATACAATGTAATTGCACATATCTTAATCAAATATAAAAAAGTTATTGTGTTATTTTGTTTAAAACATTAAAAATTGAGCATGGAATTTTGTCATTTACCCAAATTACATTAGAATGACACGATAACTCGTTTTTTCTCTTGAATTCTTTAAATTGCCTTTTTTAAACACAATAGAGTTATCTGTATTGATTATTTCTACTGTGAATGAAAACCGGCTTAGGCACAAATCTAAACTAAGATATAAACACCATATTAAAATCATTTCATTAAATTTAATAAATAATTTTAAATAAAATATTTTAGATGCATTATTATATTTTTGAATGTAATTTTATGACAAATGGCTATTTATTTCTATCAAATTAAACAAAAATTAAAATTATATGACTGTTATCATTGATTATCAATTTACAGGGAATATTCATGTCGTATTCATCTTCATAGTGAATGAAAAATACCAATTTGAATCATAAGGATTTTAACTTAAAATTGATAAATTTTAAAACAAAATAAAACGTATGTTTGAGCGTTGAATATTTCACGTGTGTGTCCTATGGTCAAACCAGATAATGAGTTTCGTCTTGCATTTTGCTCTTATGTTCTGATATATTACAGTGCTGTAACTGATAAGATGTTCTCCTGTTTAGTTTAATATTGACCTATAGGTCACAGTGAAAAAACTGTTTGCAAAGGTCTTTCACGGGTAACATCTGATACTGCAACTAAATGTTTGACAAAGTACGTGATAATTCTGTACGAACTTGTCTTAAAGAATCGACATTTCTAATAATTAAAATATAATAGAATAGAAGAAAAGTCCATTACTCTATTCTTTCTCGTATTGTTGGGAGAAAACTCTGGAAAGGGGTGATTTATCTCATCTTTTGGAAGCAAAGGAAAAGCATTGCAGACTCGTCTTGATTTTGTTCCTGAATGATAGCGTTAAAAGAAGCGACATCTCACGCAATATATGCCTGACTGAAGTGGTATTCAATCTTCGGAATTAAAGGTGCTGCAATAGCATAGTTTACCCTATACGATCTTCAAATCTGTTTCAAAATATTGTACACAAAGACAAGATCAATTATGTATCTTCATCCAGATATTAAAATACACTCAACTGCTTCTCAAAGAGAAACATTGAATTCTGTTGTCGGAAAAATCTTCTTTAAATTATAAGAATAAAGTAAATTGTCTAATGGAAGATAATTACACTTTTAAGACTTAAAAGATTGGAATAATCATGGTTATAAATTGCAGTATCTGGGACCCTGGTCTGTACAAAATAAATGACTGTCAAAAATTTGATAATTGTAAAAGCACATACTACAATAAATAACGTTGATTTTTGTAACAAAATAGTTAAGTTATTATAATAATATAGGACTGACATATATTTACTTCCGCAGTAATGGCTTGCGATTTTGTTTAAACTTAGTTATTTTTTATCATTTCTAGACATATTGATCACAATATTCAATAACGTTCTTGTATAACATTTATTTGATCTGCACACGCATGTGATTCTTACTAATCTAAGGCATCTTTCGGGTGTTTTTATTGATTTTATTGCTTCCGAGGGACCTGTTCTTTCAAGAAGTGTTGTATTCAAAGCAGCAGGTGTAAACTTCTGTTTAGCAGCTGTAACACGTGGCTCCGTACGTCCTTTAAATCTGCACTTTTTTCCCCAAGTAGCGTGTCAATATTGTTTTGCTAGTCAAAACAGAGTCCCGTTCGAAATTGAAATTGTAATTCTGATCCTATTTGAAATTCTGATTAAAATATAATACATTTATCTTAACCCTTTGCATAATAAACGGTAGCTTGTTCATCCCTCCAACATTATTAGATAATTAGGACGTCTTGTTTAAGAATGTCTCTGCTGAATATCAATCACAACTGAACCACTTACATAGAAAATATTACATAAATAGGAAATACAATACGACAAGTTGCTTCTTTGTGCTTGTTTCGATAACAATAATATGTATTTTTCATCAATCTATGCGAATTTAAGAAGTGAAAATGTTCAAACGTTTTAAAACGTGCACATTTTTCCAAACCCTAAAAGCGGGGTCTGAATTAATGAAGGGAACCCGAAACGTTATAAAACGAGTGTTTTTTAAACAGTCTTAAAGCTGCAACGGAAATCAGCGTAAAAGAAGTAAGTAAAGTCTTTTAAAGCGTAATTTCTGATAAATCTTACGCATAAATACGGTTCAGACTTTCTTGCGAACGAGGAGTATACTGTATATCAACGATATGGTTGTCCATCGTATAATATTGAGAACACCGTCATTTCACGTTATAGGGATAGGGGTTTGTTTGCTGTGAAATAAAAATCTCAGATAATTATAAACGCACATTTTGACGAAAATACGTTTTAATATGTTACGGGTCATTATGCGGTATAGGTAAATATGATATCCAATGCGTGTAAAACTGTAAATGAGAAGTTACCGTTAAATGACTGAAACGTAGAATTCCGTAAAAACGGTAAATTTAATTAGCAATAATTAATCATCTTGTCTTTAGAAAGATGTCAAAAAATAGGTTTTGACAATTAAGACAAACACATCTTCAATAAGGTAATACATTTTTAGAAGTCTTTTTATTAGTTAAATGGAAAAACGCATGGTTGAAATAAGTTAGTATTTTGTAGCTTACTTTACCTAAAATTGATTTGAACTAAATTACAATTTTATTATCCAAAAATATAATAAAAAAACGATCAGTGACAATCTTAAACCGATTTTTATAATTTAAAAAAAAATGATATAGTACTTTTAAAAAAAAACTTGTTTCTTAAAACATCTTTTTTATTTACCATCTTTTGAAAAATGCTTTGAAAGTAGCTAATGCAAAATAATGTGATGAAAATATTGCCGGGTTTCCTACGACAAAACAACAATCGCTTTTGAGAATAGAAATTTTTGATACCTTTTATAACGTTTTGGGTGTTCTTTCGTAAAATAGGGTCGGTTTTTGGAGAAACAAAAAAAAGATACGTTTAAATACGTTACTGTCGAGGTAAGGTTATAAGAATAGCAGCTGCAAATGTCGTGATATATCTCGAAAATAAACACTATTTCAGTGCAGTTCCTTTTCATGTAATCCATTAATTTTAATACTTTGTCATTGTATTGCCTTTGATCAGTAAGTCCTACAAATGTAACATGAATAAACAACTTTTTTTAAAAAAATACTGCATTATATACAATTGTAATAATCAATTGTTCAACGGTTGTAATAAGTGCAAGCTGCCAGCCCCCTACCTCAGCCTCCCTTCCTCTAGCAACAACTTAAGCAGTATTCAACTTGACAGTTGTACTTTACATTATCCAAACATCCATAATTTTAGCATGTCTTTAACTCCAAATCCTCTTTTATTAACAATTTGTAATTTTACTTAAGACTTGATGATATGTTAAAAACGTTTATTTTATTTATTTTTTGTTGTTGTTTTGTGTATATTTTCACATATCTTTACTGATTTGTTATGTTTTTATGTATTTATTTAACATTTAAGTATTACATTTCATGATGTGTTGTGTTATGAGCAGATTTAAAGAGGGATATTTGAAATATTTAATCAATTGGTTCCATAACATTAGCTTATCTAAACGATAAAAGAGAAGCAATGCGTGGATGGTAGAACGCATTTACCACTGCTGTCCATGAAACGTTGTAAAATTAATCGTTTTAGCTTACGTAATTATCGGTAAGAAATCATAAGAATCACACTTAATAAAAAAATGGTATTGTTCTTTTGTGATTGATTTTTTCTATAAGTTCTTGTATTCTTAAAAATTGTCTCTTAAATTATCAAGAGGTTGTTACTCAATATGCAAATATATTCTCATAAGTTTATTGTAACAGTTATGAAACTTCTGTTCTGTCTGGAAGATATATTTTTAAAAACAACACGAACAGACAAAACCATTTCAAAACTTCAATTTCACTTAATAATATGGGCAAAGCAGGGAATGCGACATTTGCAAGACGTTGAATTAAAAATATTTGCAAATGTAAAAACATGGCAGGCGTTTATTTGTTTATCCCAAACATAATTTAGAAAGGCCTTGTTGGTAAATATACATGTAGTTTTGAAAAACTCGTGAAAAAGGCAAAGACCAACATCTATTTTATTTGTATCTTGCATCATGTAATAGTATATTAATTTGAAACGGAGATTGAAATACAATATGGATTAATATATTACATGTATATTAACAACATGTTATGTTTGCAGTCTTATAAAAAAAAAATTATGTTTATTAAAATTACGATATTCAGATTAAAATAAATTTGTTGATTGTCCTGTGACATTGTTAAGTGTGTATTATAATAACACAAAATGACCATAACACATAGTTCATTTCAATTGATATCATGTATCACGGAATTAATAATTATATCGTGAAATGAATGATAGACAAACAGACATGTGCGTGCAAATAATTTATCTGTAATCAAAGTGTTCAGTGTACAGACAGTGTGATACAATGTTATATAAATATACAATTAAGCCTTTATTCCAGACAACAATAACTCTGAATAGCTTATTTTGTAACAGACAGACGAGAGTCTTAATCATTAATCTTTCTCTTCATGAACGTGTGCGCTGATTTTGGCCTTTATTTGTATTTGTAGCAACTTTGTCTGACCTTTTGGCAATACATTCATTTTTATAAAACTATATTTGCCATGTTTAATGTAAAATATGATAAAAATATTCTTTTATCTGCATACAGAGATAAGATTTATTCAATTGTGTACCCTGTTTGATTCTATACACGAAATGTTATTGCAAACGAATTGACTAAGTTTCAAACATAAACATTTCAAGGTTTAATAATAAAAGAACAACTATTTACCAACAGAGAAGATACTTGGAGGCATCTGTCAGATGTTGTGTTAACAAAAATGTAATAAAATTGTACAAAACCTGACAAGACCTTATTTTCAGTTGAAAGAGAAAAGAAAATTGAATTTTGGCACGACATGTAAACATTGAGTACAACATGTTTTACCACTATCAAATCAATGCTTGTTACAAATCACAACGCACAAATTATTATTCTTATCATTATTATTATTTTTTATTCTTCTTCTTCTTATTATTATTTTTATTATTATTATTATTATTATTGGTTACAAATATACTACTCTCAAATTAATATCGGTTACCAATATACCAACCTCGACTTAAAATTATTATCATTATTATTATTTTTTATTCTTCTTCTTCTTCTTCTTCTTCTTATTATTATTATTATTATTATTATTATTATAATTATTATTATTGGTTACAAATATACTACTCTCAAATTAATATTGGTTACCAATATACCAACCTCGACTTAATGCTGGTTACAAAAAAAAATGTTTTTTTTTTTAAAAGAAAACCCATAGCAATTATTATAATTCTTACACAAAAATATATTTTTATTTATTTTTTGTGTTGTGGAGTAAGTAATAGAAAGAGCAACGAAACACGAGGATATCTGATGTGTACGAGGGGGCGTAGCACCCGAGTATAAATCAGATTGCCGATTGTTTTGATGTTCTTTCTTTTTTGTATCATAGTCAAACATAAAAACACGTTCCTCCCTGTTGTCACAATATGAAACCCCAGAAAAAAGTTACAAATGAACGAGCATCTGAGTATGAAATTTCTGTCGTTTTCCCTTTCTCTGCAGTCACAATAACTAGACCCCAGCAAAAATGAGCCAATGAATGGGCATGTTCTGGAGTGCGGGTAACTAATACCTGCACTCCAGTTAACGCACTGTGCATGCATATTATGTATACGATTCAACTCTGAAACGTTTTCAACAGAAAGGTCTCCAAACTATGATACAATCATCATTATTTGATATAAACATATCAGGATAATGCACGCTGAGAAAGAACACGTTGTTTTGTATCATTGAAATGCCAACAATATTAGTCTTATAAACATCCGTTATACACCTTTAGTCAATCCTTCTAAAAATAAACAATAAAAGAAAAATGATAATTTATATCCTGTTTCTCTAAGAACAGACTAGTTGTTTTCTTTTGCTTTTATTTCATATTGACATTCCCATGTTGCTTCAAATCCTGTTTACTTCAAAATGATTTAAATGATTATTTTTAGACAAATCAATCAGTCAAATCATGTGCCATCTATTAGAATATAATAGCGCCAAATTATCCCATGTTTACTTGGTAAATACGTCATTTACTCTCTTTAAAGATTCGAGAAAAAAGATGGTTTATATTCATATTTGAAAATTTCTATGGAACATGTGGTAATGTATTTACAATCAATAGCGGTTATTTTATATTTTAACGTCAAACGGCAGACAAATCAAAGCAATCATTTTGATGTACCATTTTGGTCACGTTAGATGATTACAATTATTCAATGAATGTAAATTTATATAATTAAAAGAACATTTACTCACATAAGGAAACGACTGACATAAACGCTCATAAAAGCAACTGAGTTTAGATGACAAAATGCATGAACTAGTAGAATATGCCAACTAACTTGCTACTTAATAGTAAAGTGGCATTATGCTCCTTTTTTGCTGTCAAACTGAGTTCAGTTAGTAATATATTTCCAGAGATTGACAATATCAATTGTATTTATGGTAAGATATAAACACTTCCTAAATTACAAAAATGACTGCCCACCCTTTTCAAAATAATGAACGTTACTAATACATTCCGAACGATATAAAAATATGCGTGGATCACATGGATATTGAATAATTTTGCAAAGTTAAATTTTATTTATAATTGATCACAATTATGGCAAAATGTAAAGATATTTTGACTTTTCCCTTTGCCCTTACAACTTAAACTTGAATGGACATAATGTCACTTTCATTTTCTACACGGAAGTGCTACTAACTATATCTTTCCGCAGGGAATCAAACGTTTTGTTATCCAAAAGAATATGTTTCTGAAATTTGTTGCAATATGTTTATTGATAAAATATAAATCACATATGTCACATGTTAATCTTTTGCTAAAGGTTACAAACAAATGCTTCCCTTTAAATCAATCGACACCAAAAGACACGTACATAATGAATATCAGTTTCATTAAATTGATCTTGCTTGACCAAGAATCATTATGCCAGAAGTTATGTATACACGCCTGATTAAAGAAAACAAATCTTCCATAAAAAAGTGAACGAATATATGTCAAAGGCAATCAATTTATCAATGGATGAAAACAATTATCAAATCAGCACTTCTATACTTTGGCGGAGACAATAAATTCATTATTTCGGCGTTTCACACTCTCATAAAGCATCCGTTACAAGACATCGTGCAAAAAAGAAAGACAAACAATACTAGAGGGAAATCGTTGGATTTTAACAGTCAACTGTAATTATTTATTTTATGTACGGAGGTAGACCTGAGCTGCCTTGATTTGCCTAAATTGTGAACCTTGTTAATAACTTGGAACAATGGTAGACAGATACGAAAAAGAACGTCTTCGTAACATATTTTTTTTTAGTTACGAGTATATCTTGAAAGAGTTAAGATGGAAACTTGAAAACTACATAAATCTTCGCCCTTAAACTGTCAATTTCTCAGGAATATATTAATTACACTTAATATATCTTTTTCACAATAACTTCTAGCTGATTGTATTATATCAATACCTTAAAAAATAAAATAAAGTTATATAATGATTTGTAGTGGTAGTCGTATACAGTTTCTTCTCGTTTTTGTTGTGATTTTATATGATTATAAATTATATAGATATATTTATATGTTAGACTGGGCATAGCTGTTGTTAATATATAATACACGTATTGAAATGAATGTAGATTTTAAACTGCCGTGCTGTCACATGTGCTTCTTTGTCACCAATATACAATAAACTGCCTATTGAGTAACATCTTGTATTATATTATATACATTATGTTGGAAGAATTCTCTTTCTCTGCAATATTAAACAGCTTACACATATGTGAATATTTTATTACAATTTTTTATTGAAATGGCATTGTTTAAACAGTACAGTAGTCGTTATTTTGAGCAGCATGCTGAAACATTGTTTGAATGATATACCTGTGTACAGCTGTATATAATAAATATGTGGAACATGTATCACTTACACAAATGCGACGAATCAGAAAAATGATTCCTAAAATATACTAAGTGTAATTACATGCATTCGGATAATTATCATGTCTTTAATTAGAACAAATCACACTCAGCACATTGTTATTACAGTATATCACAATTATATTTAGACACGACGACACGATAATATGCTTACCTATCGTGTCGTAGCCCCAAAAATTCGAAGTCGAAGACACGATAAGTAAGCAAAATGAGACACGATATATTCGACGAAATGACTATATTTTGATAGGCGAAGACACGAGATTTCTTCTGCAGAATTATCGTGACGGCGGGTAGTACTCTCCATACCGGCAGCCTATATTTCTCGTGTTGCCGTGACTTTGCCTCAAAATGCGAAAATCGAAGACACGATAATTGGCCAATTGATCGTGTCTTCGACTTAAGGGGCGAAGACAAGACGACACAAAGACTCGATAAATTGGTCAATTATCGTGTCTTTGCTATTCGCATTTTGAGACGAAGACAAGATGACAAGATGGCACGAGAAATACAGCGCACCAACTTGCATTGAAGATAATCTTACAGAAAAATAGATTAAACTTTCGTTATTTCGCTTAAAAGATATTGTGTCGTCGTTTTTGAGCCCTCAAAGGTCGAAGGCGAAAACAATGTAAGTGAGCATATCATTGCGTCTTCGTGTCTTCACCTTCGACTTTTGACGGGCGAAGACACAAAATGGCCATACAATTTTGATTTTACGCACAAGAGGTAACATAAAGAATAATTTTGTATTTAAACACGATTGTTTGTGTATATTTTCAGAAAAGAACTTGAAGTATTCTTCAGGAAAATACATATTACTCTTCAAAAAATATTAATAAAAAGCACATGCATTATTTCTAAATAATATTTATTTCAAAAGGAATCCAGTTGTTTATATGTAGATTGCATTTATTCAAATATTATTATAGTGTTATAATGTTCATTCATGTGATGGAATATTGTCTCAAAAAGTCATTTCTTCTTTATCATAAAGGTTCCAAAACATATTACTCTTCAAAAACATTTCTAAAATGCACATGCATTATATTTTAAAAACTAATATATTTCAAAAGAAATTCCGTTGTCTAAATGTCAATTGTATTCATTTCATTCATTTATTCATTTCAAGTCATTTCTTCTTTATCATAAATATACCATTAGAAAAGTTTTATTATTTTCTTCATCTATTGTTTTAGGAGTAACCACCTCTCACGTGAATATAAAAGTCACCGCCACACAGAATATCTACATCAGGATTTTGGTTTTCGGTGTCGATATTGATTCCACTTAGAATAATTCCGACTGCATCTGTCGTTATGTCAATTTCAAATGTATAGTTCCCTGCACCAAGACTAACTGGCTGTCCAATTTGTCCGGAGTGGGGAAGGAGTTCAACACTTGTGTCAGAACTTACCATATCACTTGTATTAAAAGTGCCAACTAGACTATTATTTATCTTACATGTAAGGAATCCTTCGCCTGTATTATCCAAAGCAAAGAAAATATTTGTGATATTCACCACAACGTTCTTGCCAGAATCTTCAGGTGCAGCACAGATTTTAGCCACAAGTGCAGAGTCGCCATTTGTATCAGCTATCTGAAGAACCGATTCCGCCAGAAGTAGTGCTCGTTTTCTGCGATGAAATTCGTGCCCTGTAGCAGTTTCAGATCCCATAAATGTATATTTATTCTGCTCCATTGCATCAACGTTAATCAAATTCAAATATATGTTAATCAACAGAAGAGTTAGGCCGATAGTAACTATTCTATGCATGGTAAAGGCAAGTGCTATTCGCATCAACTCTCCCGAAAGAATGACAGATATTTCACTATAATGTTGCAATAACTTGTTTTTGTTCAAATTTCATTATAATTCTGTATTGATTTTATTTAATAAGCAGTAATTAAGCTCGGCAAAATGCAAATATTTTCTTAACTACTGGCACCATATTGCACGTTGCATTCTTACAAAATAATAAAATTACAATATGTGTACAAATTAGACATTTGAATTTAAAGAATAAGTCCATGTTACGACTACAGAATGCAACCCTCTGCAGGGCGGCCCCTAGTAGAGCAAAACCTTCACTATGAATATTTCCTTTCTAGAGCACCACCTTGCAGAAATCAACCGAAATATTTGCCCCTAAATGGTTGATTCTTTGTATGGTTGAAAATGTATTATATATACCAAACAGTATATCTGTTATTTTAATTATAGAAAGTTCTCAAATTTGATACATTTGCATGTATATCAAGAAATAAGTTAAGGCAAACCATACAGAACATTTGTTTAAAAAAACATTTTTTGTATAGAATTTTTGTGTACTTTGTCGTTGTTAATACTTTATTTATAATATTTAACAATTTAATAATTTTTTTTGTTTTCGCTGCTACACATTGGGTTTTGTAGCATGTTTAATAATCAACAACAATAAGATGCATATTTATTATCTGTATCTTAAATACTGCGTAAAACGATTTGCAGTTTTCAACATTTCCATCAGCTACTTTTACAGAAGATGTTTTTATCATTATAATTATGCCATTTGTGTTATAAGAGCTCATTATCATAACTGTTAAATCTGAAAAAGATAAATGTATTATGAGATACATAATGTCATCAATTTTTTTCTTTTTATTCGGAAAAAAGAATGAAATCGAAGCTTATCTTATTCAAGCATTAAGTGAGTTACGGCGAAAACGACTATCTTTAAACATGCTACGTGGTTGCTGGATAAATGATTTTTATAATAAACCTGAGTGCGATTAATGACGCAGTCTAATGTTGATATCTTTGCGTGATATAAAAAGGTCGCATCGCAGCGTTATCTATAATACTACAAACAACACCCAGACATAAATATATCAGCATTGATACAGTATTCTATTCTTTTATTTTTTTAGACTTTTATTTGCCCCACGTTGGTTTTGACAAGGCTTTAAAATAATGGGGAATGTACAGCAAAAAATTATTTTTGTTCAACACAAAGAAACAAAATTGTAAATTTTTCTCCCCCTTAAAATTTTCCTTTTATAAAATTTTTTTTGATCTTAAACTCGTGTACAGCAAGAATGAAAAGGGCAATGAAAATTTTCACCCCCAACAATTTAAAGTTTGGTTTTATATAACATAAATTTTAAAAAAAATCCCTCTTTTTCCCCCCTTTTTTTAAATAAAATGAGAAAAAAGGAAACTTGTTTAAAAGGAAATTTAGGGCTAAAGGGGTAAAAAGATTCTTTTAAAATGAGTTTCCAGTATCTAAAAACACCAGTAACATATACATAAGTTTTAATTTTAAATATATAACACACTTGTACGCCTCATAACATCATTTCCCCACATTGACTAAACTTTTTTTATTTAAAACATATTAGGAAATAAATAGATTATAAAACCTTTTTTTGCGTGACTTTTTTAGTAATAAATTACCCCCTTAAAATGTTGATAGAAAATTAGAGGTTTTTTAATGCGCTAAATATTGTCATTAACTTTAATTATCGACAATCCTATAAACCCAATTTATTTGAAAACCCTTTTTTCTGGACAATTTTCTTGAGTTTAAAAAATACTTTTAACAACATCATTGTTAAAAAAAGGGTTGTTTTTTTTTTTTTCCAAGCTGTACTTTTGAAATTTTAAAAAAAACCCTTTTTGAAAAAAAATTTTTTTAAATTTTTTGGGTCAAATTTATTTTTTTTTGGGGGGTTTTTTTTTTTCCAAAAAACAAAAAAAAAAAAATTAAAAAAATTTTAATAAATTTATTAATGAGATTTAATATGGTTTAAAAAAAGGGGAAAATTTTTTTTCCCCCGTCCTTAAAGAGCAACCTTATTTTTTTTTTATTTTTACTTTTTTTAAAAATTTTTGGCCCAAAACCGGGAACCGGGGAAAAAAAGGGGAAAAATTTTTTTATAAAAAATGCCAAACAAAAAATTTTAATTTTTCCCCAAAGGGTGCAAGGGGGGGGTTTACCCCCCATTGAAAAAATTTGAATCTTAAATTTTTTTTTTAAATTTTAATTTTTTTCCAAAAAACAAAAATTCAAAAAAAATGTTTTTTAGAAAATTTACCCCAAAACTAGGTATTATAATAAAAAAACCCAACGAATAAATTTGAAAGATTTTGACAGAAATTTTCAATTAAAATTTTTTTCTTTTCAATTTGAAATTTTTTCCTTTTTTTTAAAGAAATAACACATTTTCTTTAAAATTATGTTCAAAAGATGACTAATAAAAAACAACATGCGTGCATTTTTAAAAATTTTTAAACATTTTTAAATTTAATGATAGTTTAAAATATAATCTTCAGATTTTAGTTTTCAATTTAACGTAAAAAAAATTTTTACCCGAATAATTTAATAATTTAAGCCGTGAAATATTAATTTTTTTTAATCCAAATCTCGAAATTTTTTTTTAAAGTAAAAACAATAAAAACAATTTTAGTTTTTAAACATTTTTTTTTTAAAATTTCTAACATATAAAAGAAATAAATAAAAAGAAACTTTCCCCATGGTACAATATTTTTAAAGAAAACATTTTGTTTAAATTCTATATTTTTTTCTAAAAAAATTTTTAATTTTCAAAAGCAATTTTAAAGTTTAGAGCTTTAAAAAAAATGACACATCCCCAAAGACACCCTAAGAATTTTTCGAGAAAACCGACATTTTTTTTTGGTATTTTAAGGTATAAATAACAAAACGAAGACATGAAAACAACTACACAAAATTTTTTTTATTTTCTGAGTCGAAAATTGCAAAAAATTTTTGAATATAGCGGGAAAGCGAAACGATTTTTTTAGTTTTTGGGGTTTTTTTATTAATAGAAAAAAAAATAATTAAAATGTTCAACTTTTTAGGTCAATTCATAAAAACGGGAAAATTTAATAATAGCAATTATGAATTTTTGTAAAAAAGTAATAAAATCGATCATTAATGACGATTTCCAAACATTTCCCCCGAACGTTTTGTAAACCCCTTTTTTTAAAACCAACAAAAATTCTTGCCGCGAAAAAAACCGTTTTTATGCTGTAAAGGTGCAAACATTATCAGCCGCCCATGAATCAGTGCGGTCAGAAGGGTTCATCTATATGTGTATAAAAGTTCATTTTAATCGATCGATGTAGAAACGAGTTTACCCTCAATTCGATAACCTCATTGTTTTACCTTCTGAACAATCCCGTTACATATGACTGACTTTTATGCTGAAAAAATGTAAGTATTCATCCATTTTAGTATCGGAATCATTCATAACCGATCGATCGATAAACGATTTTACCCTCACCTCTTGGAAGTTTCGTCAACCGTCTTTTCATATTTATACCTCACACATTTTTAATTTTTTATAAATCTATATAGTTTTACAATTTAAAGTGTGATAATCTAATGTTTATACAGTTTTCAATTTTGGAATTGAAAAAAAAAAAACTTAATTACGATTTTTAAGCTTTTCATTGCAATTTCAGGATTTGCACCTCTTAAGTAAGGTAACAAATAACTTGCCCAACAACTAAAATGAGGCTGCACCTTAATTATGACATGAGAAAGTGCTTAGGTCTGGAAAAAACTTGCATTGTGTTGTTCCGAGAGTTTACTTTTTTGCTGTAAGTTGTAGCTATCAGACATAGGATGAGCTCATCTGGTATAAAACTAATTGAGTTCATTATGAATGACCTCTTTTGACAGAGTGCAGGGCTTTGTTACATCATAATGCATAGAACATAAAGTGAAGTATAGGAGTTTAATTGTAGGATTGATAGCAGGAATCAAGAACAATTTGCAAATAGCGTTAAACATTAGTATATTATTATCCCAATCAGCAATGCTGGCTCATTTGTCTGTTCGATTGTTTGGTTTTACAGCGCACTAACACAGTTTAGGTCATAGGGTGCGTAACAGGAAATATATTTTGGCTAACCTGGGGGTTACAAACTTCAAAGCAAAACCATGGGTCAAAACCACTTTAACTGCATGCATAGACTCCAGTTTTTCGAACCCATTTAGTCGCCTTTTACGATCACGCAAAGATAAACTGTGGCTGCAATTCTGATACCCCAAACCTTATGGGCAACATCTCAGCCATATCGGTATTTTCGAGTTCCCATTTAATTTGAAAATGTATCGTTGAAAGCACTGTATGTTAATTTTAGCTATTTATTTACATCATTGATATTAATGAATACTGATGATAAATATATTTTGAACATACACTATCATTACCAATGATTGTTCTAGTACTTTTGTCTCAAAAGGAAGTAATGGTGTTGCAGATATTTCGAGTGCACATACGCTTATTTTAAAATCAATGTCTTCACAGACATGCGACAAATCTTCTTTATAAAGCAAGTATTTTATAGAATAATGTGTATGTACTTTTAGACGAATGTTTTGGGGCCTCAGGGGTATGTTTCAAAGTTTTTGTGGAATATACCAGATATAGCAGGCCACTTTTGTACTTCTTTGAAATCATAGACACGTCTGATATCACTTTTCAAAATTCATAATTGCGAAAATCAAGCTGGCTCAAAATCCTGATTAAAATACTTTTATATAGTTATTTATAATTTGATAGCTTGTTATAACAAAACGCTGCTTTCGATGGCATATTTTATAGAAACCTACATCTCCTGAATGATTACAAGCTTACGATATTATTGACACATGCGATGCAATAATTATACGCTATATCAGGTACATATGTACGCTGTGTTTTCTAATTATATAAAGGCGAAAATGATGTCACAGACGGAAATATTAATAGTTGTTTAACATTTTTTGTTTGTTTCATTATTTTACGCCTATTCCCAACAGTATTTCAGTCATATAGGCGTTGTATAACATTTGCAATGTAATAGTGATATAACATGGGGACAAGCGACCTCATGTGATAAAGGTAATTTCGCATGTTTCCGGAATAAGAGAGCCGCATTAACTGTAACTGCGGGCGAATAATACTTAAAAAAGAAGAATAATTGGAAATTAGCAAAACTCAAGGAAATATTACGAGTGCCTATTGTAGTTACTCAGCAGGTTAAGTGTATACACTGCAGAAACTGTTGCTTACAAGCAAATCATTTGACGATGTCGTACATTGTCTGCACACTAAAGTACAAATGTTGCTGCAATGCAGCAATTGAGAAGCTCCGCGCAAAAAAAAATGCGCTCATTACAGATAACTTACCAAATTATTCCTACGCACAGGTCATGTTATATTCAGATTAAGTACTATAATTGTAGATTTTTTCCGAATGTTTTATAAACCATTTTTTGCATTATTATACTTATCTTATGCACTGTCCATAATTAAAAAGAGGGGAAAGATATTTAATATAATAAAATGCTTTCACTGATGCCTACCTGGTAAGGAAAGTAATTCCATTGAATACAAACAAGACTTACAAGACTTGTAAATGTTATGTGACATGACTGTACTGTGTTCTGTTTGACGTGTCACTACTGTAGTCAGTAACAAAAGATGATAAAAATATGATTATTATAATTGTAACAAATATACAAAAAGTAACAAAAGGGACTAATATTATAATATAGTAATATCACATGCATTGTTTCATGTCAAATGTAAAAATGGTTTCTTTCAATACTGAAAGTAGAACACACTCTTGAATGAAAAAATGGGATGAATTTCAAAAAGATCAAATTCAGGAATTATTGTTTGATATACACGCGTTACATGGTGATACAGTATTTATCAATATAATAGAAGACTGTTGCAGGTATGAGGAAATTCACTAACATCATGTTCGTGCGAGTCAAAGATATAAAAGCTATTTGACATTGGTGATATATAAAAAAAAACTATTGTTAATTGATTTATTGGGAGATCAATATACCTTTTTGTTGAATTGCTTTAAAACCATTCATAAAAAAACATTGCATTTCATGTTCAAACTGCAGTTCAAAGTTTCTGTTGTTATCAATGCTGCTATCTATCTATCTGTCTGTCTATAGCCTATGCTTAATGAGGGTCCATCCGCTCGAATTATACTGGCGAGTACGGACCCACGAACATGTCATAAAAGAGTTATTTTGAAGCACAAAGTGGTATGCTATTCTAATGAAACCAATGAAATGTAACCTTATATACTAAAATAAAAGTTTAATTATTTCAAAACAACCAATATATCAACATGTTTTTATTAAACATTTAATTTCATAAATAAAATTAAGAATAATTATCAAAAGCAAAATTATTAAAGTTTTTTGCCTGAAATCTTCTTTATACTGACAAATTTAATCACTAATAGTATACTTGATATGCTGTGTGTAATGTAACACATTATAATTTCATGTACTACTAAAAAGGGAAATAACAAATTTATAACCTAAGTGTCAAAAATCAGAACATTTATAGCTATTTATAGCTTTCGAATTCATGTACAGCAGAACTGCTTTCCGGTTCTCATTCATTAATAAAATGTATGACATGCTGCGAATCACCGAAGGGGAAACCAATATAGAAATCGAAAGGAGTTCTTGAATGCGGATTTATTTTTAGCTGTAAATCAAAGGGATTAATTGATCAAATCCGGGCCAATGGACAAAAAAAAAATAGTAAACACAAATAGCCAGTAAAATACAGATGTTCACGACGGTATAAACAATGCGATGTTTTGGTTAACAACAGATAAAAATAATAAAAAAGGAAATCCTTATTTAGCTTTGATTCAACCTTTTTTGTAGTATTTTGGCTGATAAATTAAATGATCATTTTTCACCACAACGTATCGTGTTTAAATAATGGCAATTGACATGGAAATTCTATTCAGATTATGTCGTTGTGAACTTCGTTATATCCGATATCACCATGTTGCCTCTAATTGTCAAAATATAATGACAACTGTGCAATTTATTTGCAATTCCTGTCTCCTTGTCTTTCCAAATAATTTTTTAAACCACAAATCAATGTCCAATGAATGTTAGCTTAATGTTTGATTGATCTGCATGACGGCGAGACATACTTTGTGATTTGATTTCTATACAGGCATAAACGTCAAATGAAATGATACGTATATTGTTCAAAATATTTCAAAATGTTAACAAAAAATCTGTAAGAGAAATCGTAGTTTTGTTTGTTCTACGTTTTTTATTCTAAATAAATGGCATGACTTATTATTAGACATATATTAGATGGAAAATAACTTAATGGAATACAAAATAGGAAATTATGAATTAAGAAATATCAAAATCAATCAAAGCAAATTAAATAAAGAAAATAAAAAAGGATAAAACTAAATATAAAAAAAAGAAACTTCATTTATTTGGTTTATACAAATTTATGTTAGTTCGATTGTGTTGGAAGCTATGAAGCTTATTGAAACACTCTCGAATCCGTTCCTTGAACCAACCAGTACTTAACAATGAATGTAAAGTTTCTTGCTCAAGGAAACAACGGCTTGCCCCTGACAGGGTTTGAACCCACGCGGTCAGCAATCCTGAGATTACTAGTCCGACGCGTCAACCACTCGGCCACGCCACCACACATTTGTATCCTACCATCTTTTAATTTCTTTTAATATCATTATATTATTATCTAGAATTTATAACATTTCGGAAACAATATTTTCCAAACAAGGTTTTAATCACAATCTTCAAGGCAACAAAAAAATAGAGACTAGTTCCTTAATGATCATGTTTATGAAAGATATGGAATAACTTATTCAGCTTTTCTCCTGCCAACAGATTAAACGAAGCTTTTGTTGTGATATTCAGATTTTGTGATAAGCGACATGATGTGATTTAATTGGCCTGAATGATAATCGATTCAGCATAAGGGCAAGTCATGTTTTCTTTTATTAAATAAGCATATCGGTTAACCGAGCAGAAGAAGAAGAGCAAAATTATTTGTTAATGCAAATTCAATTACTATCTCAGATAACTTGATCTTGCCATATCAGATTCAAGCGTAAAGAACTCGGTTCTTTTTGTGGTATATAAATATGACACTGTTTTTGTTCGTTAAATTTTTTGGGCTAACTGTGATAAGTCACTATGATGCTAAAAGGTCCTCTGTGATGTGTAGTATAAATATATCTGACTATAAAACACATGCAAAGACTTAATAGCCATTAACAATTTTAAAATTAAGAAGTAAAATTGTAAAAGGCAACACGGTTCTCGTGCAAAAGTCTTCAGTTGAAACAAAATCCAAATCAATAATGCAATGCATGTAAACTGTATGGATGAAAATTGATAAAAGTCTGTGAAAATATACGACGAATTGTCGGAGACGTCGGAGAAAATGAAAGGGTGGCACACCCCGTAACCTTTGGGTTCTTTTTGTAAAATGGACAGGTTGGAAAATTATAAAAATAAATCCCTTTGTCATAAGTTAAAAGGAGTAGTTTGTTTTTCAGTGTAAACACTTCTGCATAGCATAGAAACCATTGTCCTTGGCTTTCACTGACTTTCAGTAAAGTCCCCCTTTAAATAAACCAGCCCCAACTGATTTAAATTGTGTTTGCTTTAGACATATGCACTCGATTAACTTTTATTCGTTGTTTTTATATAACATCATTGTCGGAACATGTTATAATTTGTTTATATCTCGTTTGATTCCATTAGGTTTCTCAAAATAGCACAAAATAAGTGTCTTAAGTAAGATATCAAACCAAGTGTTCTTTGTTGTCACTTTGTTGACAACCACTGTGAGATAAATATAAACACAGTATGGAATTACATACACTTGTACTTAATTCCTCGGCAAATTAGCCTAACTGGTTATAGATGTAATTAATTTTATCATGCTACAAAGGAAATTAAATTGCTATCAATAGCATATGTCTGTAACAACTTGCCTCAAAACTTGTGAATTTACCAAACAGTTTGCTTAAAGTCGATTTGCTTGATTATTTTGCATATCTATTTATTTTATGTAAATAAAATTGTTTCATACAAATGCTCTGGAATACGTTTCGAAAGCTTGATATTCTCGCAAATGTTTTAAGTTATGAAACTCTTTTATCGTAGTAAATGCCTGTCTTGTTTTCGGACGTTATGGAATAAAAGAGGAACAACAACATAAACATTTTGTTATTGACTGTTAATATAACATACTAAATAAAATATTTTTTGTCAAAACCAATCAAAACAGTAATAGATCAAACCCTGCGCCTCTAAATTTGTATTTCCCTAGGCCGAGAAGAGCACAAAAAGCTAATTGACACTTAAGAGGTTTTTCTAACGATATACTAGGTCCTAGACAAACCGGTAAGCAAACAATGCCCGTTGGTAAATCGTATACCTTTCAGTGACATCTAATAAAGATTAGTCATGCTGTTATGACATCACATTTATTGATTACATTTGTCTTTATTCTGTGTTCAATGTTGCAATAGTTTCTTTTTTCTTTAGCCACAGAAAACACAGTTATCCATGATGATATATTTTCTGTAGTTATAGCTTTTTATGCGTCAACAACAACAATTCGTCAATAATATATACTTAATCTATTACTTCACCTACACTTTATAATAATTTATTGCATGCTTTTCGGTGGTTTATAGAAATATATTCAGTGATATAAAACTGATAATTTCACTGTTTTAAACAGTGAAATTATCAATTTGATAATTTCACTGTTTTTAATTTAAGCCCCTTACGTTGTTTCAGTGAAATACCAGCGTGCACAGTACTGGGAACCAACATAATGACGTGACGTCGTAAATGACGTCACGTTGTATCATTATTTGGCGCGGGTTTCTTTCAGTTTTAGGTTTAATGTCTTTCTAAAACGTGTATATGCATATTAAAAAAAATGTTGAGTTTAGTATAAGATCGAAATATATTTCACCTTGAAACGTTAAATCTATTATCTTCTTATTCGCAGTTCTTTGCAATTTTAATTTTTTGTGTACTTCTACTTTTTCCACACAAAATTATTAGTAATACTTACTTACAACGTATTAAAATGGTAAGGCCGAACTTTCATTATAGACAGCTTAATATAACCAGTTTTAAGAACTGTATAAGATTATGTTTTCAAGGATGTCTAATCTAGAAACAAAATAATCTAGTGTCGCCATTACTGTTCGATATATACTTATTGTTTTGTCTAAGGATAAGGACACATTGATTCATTTAATTCAGTCATACCATATCAGACTTCGGAAAACTGGTTTAACATTAGAATAGATTCCCGTGTCTGTTCAAGTGATCAAAATGTTTTGCTTGACACATATACTAGAAAGTTATTCCAAATAACACTGCGTTGTATGTTTTTATGCGTTAATGTGAACATCATTCTCAAAGAGGTAATTTGCTTATTATATAGGCAAAAGTGTTCTTGAATGGAACGTAATGTTATGAAGGCTAATATAATAATTCATAACAGTCATTATGAGTAAAACCAATCCCGTCGAATATGCACCATCCCGATTATTTAGCCTTAAGTGCTGAAATTTATTTTTAGTTCGCCTTATTGGTCTCTTTCTCTGTGTCAGAGAAAACAGCATTAAGTTCTTTGAACAATTGCAACATCATCAAAACTGATGCCTCTGCCATAGTTAAATTGTTTGTAATTGTAGACCGAAATTAGTAATAATTGGAATCAGCCATTATTATCTTTTATTCTTTTCTAAATTATAAAAAAAAAATCATTTTTCAAATATTAACAATTATTTTCATTTATTTATTCATACTTTTGCGCCACATCCAACCAATGTTTTGTAAAAGAAATTATTTTTAATATTTTTTAATAAATGACTGATGTTCCGAGTTTTTTTTAGTCTTTAGAACTTACAAGATAACTTTAAGAAACAAGTGAATTTCTTCACACCTTTTAGTATTTTTTTTTCCAAGAAATTGATTTCATGTGTCACTGAGCTTTGTATATCAAAGTTCATTCTTACAATTATACACTTAATATTTATACATTTAATGAGTCTACATTGACATTTGTTATTTTATTAACTAGATAAATGAGTATGTTACAGTAATAAACATAGAACATTTTTGGGGAGTTTTATTAGGGATATAGGCTGTAATGTCTCATTTATTATAGAATAATCTACGATTTATTGTAGACAAAATCTCGTTCAGGATGGCTTATGCTTGCATTTAAACTTCGACATTTATTGTAATGTACTTTCCAAATGTTTTGTTGTCAGGTAAATGCTAGGTTAGATGTAATGTTGAGACAGTTGTACTTTGAAGCCAGATGTCGCATTCTTGATAACATGTCTTTTATTGTAGTTACTCTAAGTTAATCTTTCAATAGTTACTATAGCAAAAACATTAAAGAAACAAAAACAAAAATGAATCATATACAGTTGAACTTTAAGATATTGTTGCTAATAAATAATCTAATTTAATCTATGGTTGAATGTTCACATTAACCTTATTTTTAAACTTATGTAATTACCCTTAAATATTTATAGGATTTTAATGAATAGAGCATAGGCCTTAAACATGCCCAGCAGTTTTTGCAATGAATGTAACCGTAACCAAGATTTTGTGAGGAAGTTTTGTCATATTAATACTATGTTAACTGTAAATAAGATTGCTCAAATAAGATAAATGCAGTTTCTCTAAATTGAATAACATCTTCGGCAATACAGAAATGTAAAACTAATTACACAGATCTTATTAGCTTATGTTACTGCATTTATGCCCTCTAAATGTTACTAAAAGATTTTCAGAGGTGAAACAAGCGCTCGTTATAAAAGATGTATGCCCAAAGGATGTGCCTATAGCTTAAACTGTTAATAAACAAAAACATCCGTACAAAAAATAATAATTTCAACAAACAACCTTGATCTCATTAGTCATTGAACAGAATACGGCTTATATGTGTCCTGTTGTTTTCATATGAATGTAATAAATAATACATGTATGTCTTGCCATTATTGCATTATTTTTGGTAACTTTATGATGTTTGATTATTTATATTGCTTAAGATATTTGCGACGATAATGATTTCATATGCCTAACCGTTCAGTGTGACAAGGCGATATACTATTAAAAGCATTATTTAATTATATCGATTATTTTCATTATTTTAATGCAAAATGTTAATTTAAGCAGGGTATGTCGATTATGAAAGGTAGCTTCGTAACTGTTACTATTTCTGCCAATACGTGTAAGCAAAATGCTTACAAGTACCTTTTTCCTGAAGTTGATTTTTTTTCTAAATATAATAATAACATTTTATTAACAAAATGAAACAAATGTACAAAAGTACATATTATCGAGATATTACTGATAATATTGTCACCTTAGTGGATTCAGCAGTCATTTACTGATAATAACTTTGAGAAGTTTACAATTATTGTTAGAAACAAATAAAAAGATATGCAGTGAAAATCTTCGGGTAATAGTTAAATATTGTTACAAAAAAAATTATATAGACAGTTTAGTTGTTTCCTTGAGGAAACGGTGGCATGACATTGAATATGTTATCAAATCGTGACCTACTGCCCCTGGAAATATATTAAATGGGTTAATCTTAAGCACTAGACGGAAAAATAGAATCCTGCCAAAAGCGGATTATGACGATACTTTTACGACGGACAACAATAAGTACCATATTTTAAAGAAGCCTTGCCGGCAGACCTAATTTGTTCAAAGCGAAGCTGACAAAGAAGAAAACGTCTTTTGTTTACAAAAACACTCGTTATGTTTTCTAATTAATGTCACATTGATATACATTTAATTTATCTTTCTCTAGAACACTATGTTTTATTTTTGATTGCCGTCACTAGGTCTTACATACACAGTTAACTGTGTCAATATTCAAGAAGTACGGTTACCTGTTAATACGAAATGTATGAAATGATCAACGTATTGGTATATAAACCTTTTCTATATACGTTTTAGACATATTTAACATGTTTTAACCTTATTGTTTACTATTTTTCTGATCATTTTTGCAAAACAACTACGAATTTTTCGTATCAACTTGTATACAAGAAGTATGTTTTTTTCACGATATCTTGTTAAAAACAAAGTAATTTCAATCGGCCCAAATACAAGACAATTTCACGTTTTTTGTCTTATTACCGTGATTCAAATTGGTTAACGGAAACAGTTGAAACATGGCGACTCAAAGAAGCACTAATTTTCGACAATGTGGTTAGAGATCACAATGCGTAGGCCTAAAGGTTCCCCCTTTTAATCAAATTGATATTAAACCAGATTGATAATGAAGGGGAATTTATTCTACAATCATGATTAAACATTCACTTAAACATTCACTCTTCCGTGCATTTATATTTACTTTAAATAAATCAAATAAAGTGTTAACATAATTTCAGTTACATTTACAGTATACTCTTTTTATTTGACACTTAATGTCAGAACAATATTTCCTGTAGACACAAGAAAATATAAAGATCTTTAAATGAGAGAGATCTTTGTCAGTTACAATATATTTGTCGTATATTGTAGCAGTAATAACTATTGTAATTTCCCTTGAAATCAATTATATGTTGATATTATCACAGCAACTTTTGTGAATATTCTAATTTTCCTATTGTTTGAAAGTCAATCTTCTTAAAATGGTATGTAAACAAAACACTGCCTGCGGTCATTATAAGAAGCAAACCAAGTTCCATATTGATACCTTTACAAATTGTTTGGTAATGGGCTTCTTTTAAGTTTTGCACAACGAGAACAACAACGACGAAGGCAATGAAGATGGAAAATCAGCAATCTTGATATCTTTAAAAAGTAGTACTAACATTCCACTTAAATGTTTTTGTGTATACTGCTATAATTTTTAAATGACAATACGGGTAAGTATCACTTACGGAATACAGAATTAACTGATTTGACTACAAAGAACCTACAATCATAGACGTTATTAATTTATCATAATTTCATCAACTAAAAATTCTGCAGACAGACATTACTAATTTGACCTGATTAAACTAAATGACATTGACGCAAGGCTCAACCCTAAGGACCAAAACAAATTAGTATTATGAGCAGTAGACTGGTTGACTAAATACAAATGAATGTATTTAAATAAATAAATATATACATAAACATGTGGAAAAGTATTTAAACAAGTTTTTATATTGAAATTGTAACATTTAACATGAGGCAGGCATAATATTTGGTTCTCTGCATATAAACTTGCCTAATGTTTGGCTTACATTAGTTAGACAAGGCTTTAGTTATATTCAATATAAATCAGCCCTTTGATTGTGCTACTGATATTTGTGTTTACTGAAAGCATCAAATAAAATCCGGATACGTGTTTTAAACAGGTCGTTTTCGTTTTCCACCAAAACTGAGAAGAAATTATCAAACACTGATTACTATTTCTCAAAATTATATAAACATTAGTTTGACTACTGATTTTGTGAAAGATGTAAATATATCCATGTAATTCTTTGACATTTGCAAATGTAAACGATTCTTAAAATGAAAGTTTAAAAGATAAGTATAAGTAATAACTTGTTTCAGAAAATAAATATAACATTTACTCTGATAATTGTAAATGAATAAATTATTTTTTAGAAAAATCTGTTTGTGGACAACAAACCAGTATAAATAAGTTGCATATAGATAAAGCTTTTTGATGTAAAACGATAATGGTTTGCTAATTTAAATTTAAGACAAGGCTCCATGTGTTAATAAAATTAATGTTGTTTTAGCGCAAATTTTGTCCTGATTAATTATCTTACTTTCTTATAAATATAATTTTTGACATGAGATTTGACGGGTTATGTTTGCCCTTTAAATTTCTAAATTTTAAAATCAGTAGAAGAAACATGTTCTATAGTAATTATATTCGTCAGGCGTAAGGGCGTTTCTAACCTTTTATTTGAAGTACATTATCAATTTGTCTCTTTTATATCAGAATGTTGTATTTAATATGTGAATGTGTGAAATAATACTTTAAATTTCCACCTTCTGTAACATAACATGTGTCGATATGTGTTCGTGATATAAACAGGTTGCATCACAGCGTTTTATAATTCAACTTATATACCCTTATAATTTCAGAGATAAAGACATACATATTACAGCATGAATACATGTATTGTATAGTTTTATCTTATTTAGTTTATGACGTTACTTGGCACATGTAGAAGTCATCAATAGGTTATTTTCCCACATCATATTAGGAAAGCTTAATATTTCTGTTTAACATGTTAAGGAACAGCTGTTAATTCAGTAGTTTGTTCTCAAAATTAAAGCAGATCATCCAGATTTCTGATAAATATGACTGTTATTTAGTATTCATGTACATGCCAACCATACCGCTTTATACATCATTCCCACCAATTTAATGTTTTAAGAATAGTTGCTTTTATTTAACATTATACTCACCTACGGCTTTCCAAAATAAAATAAAACAAATTAAATCAAAAACAATATTTTCTAACTTTCTACAATGAGAAAATACAATATATTTCCTAATGGCTGATGTATTGCATTAAGAAGCATGTACATACATACGTTTAATATCTAAATATATCATTAATAGTGTACAGCTTCATAACAAAACATTGCCAGACTGACTAAGAATTTTTTCTCTTAAACATATTATGGAAATATAGTACGATATATAAAAACTATTTTGCTTTTACTGTTAGTAATTCTTAAATGTTCCATAAGAAAGATGTGTTTTTTATGCACAGTATATTGTCCTATAACTTTTATCATCGACATTCCTTTTACCTTCTTAAAAACATAGACAGCAGTCAAATGATTTGTGAACACTTTATCTGGTCACGGTCCTCAGACGAACATATTTTAAAATTTTACGTTTTAACCAGAGAACATTATCGTTAAAAAAGGTTTTTTTTTATATTTTATCCGACACTTGATGACTTTTGGTTATTAGCCTTGCAAGAAAATTAACTTCCTTTCAAATTTTGCTATTTTATTTGTTTTAAGTTGAATTAATGAGATTTTAAAATGGTTACTGTCCTTATGTCCCTGGGTCTTTTTAGGCAGGCAATATTTGTTTATTTTCACTTTGTATTGGCAATGCCATACAGAGCCACAAAATGCATAAAGGTGCAACAACATTGTCGTAATATTAACGGATCAGTCAATATGGTCGTATAGGAGAATGTATTCTTAACAAATATTTTAATATATTTACTGTCAATCAAATCTAAGAGGTTTGTAATTCACTTTCTTACTTTTTTGTCATTTAATGTAATGTTTGCTAAGATAAGGGATAGCAAAATTCCTAATGTGCTCTTAAAATGTCTTAATATGTAATCTTAAAGATATAATATGCTCAAATTTGATATTAAAAATATTGATAATTGCTACACAGTCGCTTTGTAAATGTACAATAAATATGTTTTTACTTAGTAGAAAGTAGATATGTCGTGTTTACAACAATACAGGTGGTCACAATATGAGTATATATTGTCATTAAAAATGGCAGTTTATTAGGAAACGATCAATTTTAGTTGACCTGTAATAGGGAACGGATCTTCCTATACATAGTTTATTAAATTTTTTATTCAAATTAGACATATTCAGTAAGAATTTCATACATTTCAATAAATATCTGCAAAAACAATTTCCTCAAAGCTGAGAATAGTATACCTTTAAGTTTCACTATTATCACAGTTATTACAGTATTAGTAGTATAATTACAATTTCTAGCATTTAGTTGTTAACTACTAAAGACACTCATAGAATGAGATAAACCAGACATTGTTCCGGTATGCATGGTTACAAAATAATGATATCTTGATGTCGTGTTAGGATCAAAATAATATTATATCCAAATCGGTGATTTTGTCACTTGATAAAATTACCCTCAATCTGTCGTTCGGATGATCATCATTATGACACTCAGGTGACGCTCTTGTGATATAATTCCTCGCATCCGATCTCAAAACAGTGATATATATTTTTTATTGAAGTTTAGTATAGGGGGCAATAAGAGTCGATCGATTAAGTTAAGATTTCAACAACACATCCGGATCCGAGGGTACGGTGAACCTTTTTTAACCTGCAGAACATTTATGCCTCGTCAGCCAGTTTTATTTATATGATGTAAAGGTGGCAAAAACGATCGAATCCCTCGTGAACTTAGAGGGACGATGTGTTCATCTATATGAGTAAAGCAATCGATGAAGAAATGATTGTACCCTTAATTTAGGGAGGTTTTGATAACCTAATTTTAAATTTAAGGATTAGTACCTTTTCAATAAGGTACAAATAACTAATCAACTAACTTAATGATACTGCACCTTAATTGACATAAAAAAGTGCTTAGGTCTGAGAAAACTTAATACGTATTATCGATAGTTTTCTTTTTTGCTACAAATTGTAGCTATAAGACATAATATGAGCTCATCTGGTATAAACTAATTGAGTTCATTATGAATGACCTCTTTTGACTGAGTGCAAGAGTTTATTACATCATTATGTATAGAACATAAAAAGGAGAAGATAAAAGAATCGTACATATGTAAATGATATACCGTATAATTATTGCATCACATGTGTATAGTACCAATACTTTCGTAAGTCTTGAAATATTCAGGAGATTTAAGTTTCTATAAATATGCTATCTAAAGAAGCCTTTTGTTATGAAAAGCTAGCAAATTATGAATAATTCTAGAAAAGTATTTTATTCAGCTATTTGGCCTAGCATGATATTCGCCTTTTTATGAATAATCTCAGACGTGTCTTTGATTTCTAAGCAAGTACAAAAGTCGCAATTAAAACCTTCAATATCGTACTTAGAGTTACATTTGGTATATTTCACATCATTTTGCAATTCTTTGAAACATGCCTCTGAGGCCCAAAACCTTCGTCTCAAAGTACATCCATACAATTTTCTAAAATACGTGCGTCATAAACAAAAATAAAAATCAGAATTAAAAAAGAGCTGTTGCATGTCTGTCAAGACATTAATTTTTATATTTAGCGTATGCGGATCCGATTAATCTGCCACTCCATGACTTCCTTTTGAGACAAAAGTACACGAGCACACATTGAAAATAATAGGGTATGTTCAAAATATATTCATCTTCAGTACTCATTTATATCAATGATATAAATAAATAGCTATTCTTAACATATAATGCTCTTCAACAATGCATTTTTATCTCTGCGTGATCGGAAGAGGCGACTAAATGGGTTCGAATAACTGGAGTCTATGCATGCTCCAGCAGATGAAGTGGTTTTGACCCCTGGTGTTGCTTTTAAGTTTTAACACCAAAGGTAAGCCAAAATGTCTTTCCTGTTTCTGCACTATATAATTTATACTGTGTTAGTGGCTGTAAAACCAAACAGGCGAAAAAGCCAGCATTTCTGATAGGGATAATAATATACTAATTTAATGTTTAACGCTATTTGCAAAATATGCTTAATTCTGCTATCAATTCTACATTTTAAACTAGTGATTTTGCGAATTGCGATCAATTAAAAAATAACTTGCATTTGTTTTGCCGTGTTCTCTAATAATATAAAGGCGAAAACGATGCCGCAAACGAAAAAAGCAATAGTTGTAAAACATTGGCAATGTAATAGTTATATTACATTGAAACAAGCGACCTCATGTGATAAAAGTAGTTCTCATGTTTCCGGAATTAGAGTAACAATCAACAGTCGCAACAATTAACTGTACCAATTAACTCAGTGAATTACTGAATAGTACTTATTATAATAAAAAGAATGACTGAATTGAGCAAAGCTTCGCTCCAGGAAATAAGGCGAATGTCACTTGTAGTGACCCAGCAAGCATGTTAAGGGTTATTAACTGCAGAAACTGTTGCTTACATGCAAATCATTTGACGATGTCATACAAGGTCTGCCATCTGTAATAAAATACAGACTTTTATGACGGTATTAACAAAAATATAACATGCAATGTTAAGTTAAATAACAGATTAAATAAATTTGAAATAAAAAATTGTTATTCAACTTTGATCTCACCTTTTTGTTATATTTT